>NC_133779.1:1154817-1169842 GCF_003597395.2 Chelonoidis abingdonii
GGGTGTCTGGGGGGACTGTCGGGGATGAACTCACTTGGCGCGTGGAAGGGGAGATGGCTACTGAGGATTTTAGGGGAGAAATTCCTGGGGATTTGAGGAGGGTTGTGGGGCAGAGAGCGTGGGATCCGGATCTACTGCGTTAGACTGAGCAGTTTGTGTCCCTAGCACAGGGGGGTTGAACCCGGGCACTGGCCCCACCACACCAGCAGGTGTTGCTGGCCAAGCTGGAATCCTGGTGGGCCCTGGCAGCAGGGATTGCTGAGCTCGAGCCCTCCTGCCTTGAGCTTCCTAGGCCCCTTTCAGGCCTAGGATTCCAGCCTCAGGAAGCTCTGTGAGCGGCTTCTAGTTATTGATTCCTGGGGCCGCAGCCCAGCCATTTTGTAACTGTCCTTCGCTGGCCCAAGCATGGTAATTGCTGTCCCCTTCTCTAAGAGGGAAATAGTTCTTCAGTCCCAGCCAGATGAGCGAACGTGCTCCCCCAGCACCTGCTCAAGTCATCGTGTGCTGTTCCAGAGCAGCAGGCACCTGTCTGAACCCCCTGGCAGCGCTGGTCCCAAACAGACGTTCATGATAACAAGACCCTGGCGGGATAATGACCGAGAACCATGACCTCGAGGGGGAAACAAGCTGCAGGAGAGAAGGAAATCTTAGCAACCAGATCATGATTCTAAAAATGCCCATAAGTGATGAGCCAGCGACAGGATCTGCAGAAAGCTGACTAGCATTGTCACCATTTGTGTCTGAACACTCTCTAGGCGCTGGGTCTGCCATCTACATTTCCTCTTTAAGAAGCACTGAAGTATTTGTAGCCCTGGGCAAAGGACAGGAGCCTAATGTAGTCTAGTCAAAAATCCCTGTGCGTCATAAGAGCCGCCATTGTAGAACCAGATGTGAGGTGTTGTGCTTTAAACTCCTGGGCTGGGAGTGGGTAACGGGCTATTCTTGTTCCATGAATGCCAGCACTGGAATTCTGCCTGCGTCATCCACGAAGTGCAGTTGCCGTAATGATATGTTGTTTCCTTGCAGGCTTTTCAGCACTGTGAGAGCCAGGCCCCACTGGGGTCTTTCTGGATTTCCCACAATGGTGTCAGTTACAATGGGTAAGTCTGAAATGATATTTTGATTTTGGAAGGTATCCCCTTTCTTGTGTAAACGGACATCTCGGTAAGACAATAGCCCCTGTGTAAAGGTGCTCAGAAGAGCAGATTTTATCGGTAACTTTTGTGGCATATTCAAATGTCAGAGGAATTCAGTGGCTGGTGCGTGAACAGCCAGGCTGATGTGTGACAGCAGCTGTGAATGCTCAGCATGTGGTGCCAGGATCTGTGCCCTAAACTGCAGGAGAGATACAGAAGTGACATTATGATCATGACTGAAACCTCCCAAGGCCAGGAAATCCAGAGATAAAGCCTGTGACTCCGCTGCCGGTTGCAGCACATAGAGGATAATGTCCTGCTGTTATTTAGAGTCCTCTGCAGTTCTGATAACCTCTAGGGTGGCTTATGAAGAGTTCCTACTTTAATTCTGAATTTTGTTGCGATCTCAATTTACTTCTTGAAGCCTGATCTTAGAATATATTCCAGGCTTTCCGCTGGAATCTGCCAGCTGGCAATGATATGCCACTTTAATTTAGCTGTCTCTCTCCTCTCTGTGTTTCCAAATGACTATGAATTTGATGGATAAGGAAGCTGCCGTGAAGCATTTTCAGTAACTGCTATGGGATAATTTGTGGCTGGTAAAGATTTAACCAACCACTGATCGATCCCCCCCGCTCCCCCCGGAGAAGTAACACCAACATCTTCATGAAGGAATAATGTTGAAGCTAGTTGAAACTGACTAGAGGGAGGGAAGGAAGGCACCTGCTTGCTACTGATTGACTCTGCTGCTGTGTGGGCATCTCAGAACTCTCCAAGAAGCACTGGGGGACTCAAAGGTTTGCCTGAGGGCCAGGGTAGCAACTTGCCAGGAGTCCAAGGGATGCATCGAAGTGACCGGCCATGCAGCAGATTGTGGTAGGCGCTGTATGGCCACAACAGAGCGAAGGTACCTGCCCCAATGAGTAAACAGTGCAAGTGTCAGACGAGAGGGCAGCCAGCCAGGGAGCACTAGGCAGCGATGAGCCCATGTTGGCCAGCATGATAGGCAGCGTTTTCATGATCATCCCCCAGCGATCGCATTATGAGGATTTATGATTTCTCTGTTTTTAGTCTCTCTCTCTTTGTGTCTCAAGCAGTTGTCACTGCCACTGCATGTATTGGCTGGCAGGATGACGACTCCGGGGCACGCAGCTCCTGTCGCATCTCTGCCTGGTTAGAGGGCATCACAGCAGACTGCTGGTAGTTTAATCACGTTCTGTTTTGTGTCTTGCATCGTTCAGCTACATCTGAGTGGATTCAGTTTTTTAAGGAAGCTGGGATTCCTCCAGGCCCTGCTGTCAACTACGCAGTTATGTTTGTGGATAACAGGTGAGGCTGCTGTGAGACATGGGCAACAATTTTCCATCACTTAAAAAAAAAAATACTAGGCACAAACGCATGGAACTAAACTCGCTTCGCAGTCTCAGTTACAGACTTATGTCTTCATTAGAATACCCGAAAGGAGGAGGGTATATTCTAAACATGGGATGCCCTCTGTGCTTGTGAACAACTCACTTCCTGGCTCCCTGCCTCAGTTCCCCTCTTTACAGAGGTGCTGGTGAGAAGACAGGCTGCTTTTAAAATACCTTTCAGGTGTACATAGCCCTGTGTGTGTTAAGTATTAATTGTCTCAGGGACTTCCTTTCTGGGTGGGAGGAACAAGTTTGCCACTAAAGAGTCACTTGGGTAATTAATTGTTGGAGGATAATTGCCCATTGGAACATCTTACGGGGACATGGGGGATTCTCCATCACTGCCCGTTTAAATCAGAACTGGATGTTTTTCTAAAAGCTCTGCTCTAGGAATTAATGTGGGGCAGGTCTCTGGCCTGCGCTCTATAAGCGGTCAGACTAGTGTTCAATGGTCCCATCTGGCCTTGGAACCTTGCTCCTAGCCGTTCTAGTCTCCGTAGTTCTGTGCAGAGTCCCGGGCCCCTCACCTGCAGCCCCAGGGAGGGTACAGCTCACATTGCACCAATAGGCTTTTGCTGGGAGGAATGGACGGAGCTCTTCACTCCAGCCTGTCAGCAGCGCTCCTTGATCACCCTGCAGGGGTGACACATGAGACTTCTGTCAGATCTGACCCTGAGCTTCCCAGCACTTGTGGGCATGAAGATCCCATGATATATTTTGCAGGAGAAAGAAAGAGAATTAGCCCTGGTGTCCTGGCCAAATTCCAGTCTGCTTAATTGGTTACATTAACTATTATTCGGACACCTGATTCTCTTCCACTTCCAGCATTGTGAAGCCTTGCTGCATTCTGTTACCAGTTGCTGCCCTCCATCACAGAGCTGGGATATGAGCTTTTCATACTTCACTTATCTTGCATGGGGTTCCTGAGGGTCAGTTAACTTGTAAATGCGTTGAGATCCTCCACTGTAGGGCATGGAAAGTCTTTACCCATTGATGAAGTCTTTGCTCCATGCTTTGTTCTCTACAGAATCCAGAAGAACATGCTGCTGGACCTGAACAAGGAGATCATGAATGAGCTAGGGATCACGGTGGTGGGGGATATTATCGCTATCCTCAAGCACGCGAAAGTTGTTTACAGACAGGTAATCTGTCTGTCGGTGTGTTGGTTTGCACTGGTCAGGGCAGGGACATGCTTCCTTGTCAGTGTGAGCTCAAGTAGGCTCTTTCTGTGTGGACAACCTGAGCTCAGTGCCAGGCCTTTGAACCACAGGGTGTAAAATATTCTAGGGAATCACATTTTGTAAACTTTAGTGACTTCTGCTCTTTGGGAATGCCTCTGGATTTCTCCAGGAGCAAGGCTCACATTGGAAAGTGTGGGTAATTAACCATCGGGACAACGTTCCAAAGGGCATGGTGGATTCTCCAGGATTTGGGGACTTCAGCTCAAGGGTGGATTCTTCTTTCTTTCAGTTGCCAACTTCTGAGGTAGATCCAGGACTCACTGGGGGAAAGCCTCTGGCCTGTGTGGTGCAGGAGGCCAGACTGGATGACAGTGGTCCGTTCTGGCCTTAATAGCTATGAATTTCAAAGATGTGGCAGCCCATGAAACCCTTCCTAGTGTCCTAACGCGTTCCCTTAGCACCTTCTGTGTAAAGCTCTCCACCGGCTCTGAACCCACATAGCCAGGCTGAATGACAGTCTGGTGGCATAGGAGGGGAGCCTGTGCCACCGTTTTGTCTGTGGGGTAAAGCGAGGTGGCAACGTGAGGCTACCCGGCTGGAATCGCATAGCAAGTTACTGGCAGAGTTTGGAATAGAACCCAGGAGTTCTGACTCCGGCCCCTTTCTCTGAGTGCTAGACACTGCTTACTCCCCAGTGAATGCTGAACTCATGAGAGGTGAGTGGAAGAATTGAAAGTGCTAGACATTAGTTCATTCCTATGCCAAACCTCTGGGCAGAAAGCGGCTCTTACGCTGTATTGGCTGTTTGGAGCTGTCCCCTCCATCTGAGGTAGCCGGGTCTCCGTGCTGCTTCAGCCCTTAGAACCATCCCAAGGGGAGTCCGAGAACCATGCGGGTGTTCGCTGCACTTGAACGGAGCCTTCATGTCGCATTGGGACATTGCCTCCACGTTATCAGTGAGAGCAACGCTGACCTGAAAGCCTGTCTGACGAGAAATTGCCTTGGTCTCTTTTAGGAGATGTGCAAGGCCGCTACTGAATCGGTGTCCTCCAACCAGCCCAGTATGCAGTCAGAGCTCCGCAGGAACGCCACCAGCGGTAAGTACGGGCCCGTGGGTCCGACCCTGAGCTTCGGCCTTCTCTGTAAATCAGGTCTCTTCCCCATTTCTGCTCCGGAACACCTGAGCTTAGCCTCTGTCTCCTCTGAAACGGAGCGTCACACCTAATCGACATACGCTGGAGCACCTGGCAGCTGTCTGCATCTCCAGTACTGACGTGTAGCCCATGGGGACCACAGGCCCCAGCAGTAGATGCGCTCGCTTGTGTCTGGCTGGCTGGTGATTCCCACTAGGACTGATGTTGCCTCTGGGCTGCTCTTCTGTATTCAAAGGAGGTGCCATTGTCTGGGCCCCTCTTTGACAACTCCCAAGACACAGTCTCTTGTCTTTATGAATATGGTACTAGAATTGCTTGGCAAATGACCTCATTGCTGGCTGTCCTGTGTTACTGGGGTGTAGGCAGCAGCTGTAATACCCATCGTCCTCTGCTCCACTCTGTTGTTTAACGGGGCAGGGCTAGCCCCTTCTCAGCCTGAGCCAGCCCCTGGGGTTTGGGGAGCTAGGGAGCAGAACAGGAGCCCTGCTCCATCTTGTACGCTGGGAATATGTCACTGGTGCCTGATTCTGCTTTGTCACCAGCTATTCTTGCCTTCCAGCCGCCACCCGTATGATCGCTAACAGCTTAAGCCGAGATTCGCCACCTGCCACCCCTGTCCGAAGACCTGACACCAGTACATCCAAAATCTCTGTTACTGTGTCCAACAAAACGGCTGTGAAGAACGCAAAAGCAGGTATGAGGGAAACCTGTGAAATGCTGCATTGGGAGCTCTTTTTTCCTCATTATTGTAAAGTGGTGTGTGCTGTTGCTGTGAGCTACTTACCAGCTGCTGTGTTCCACCCCAGAGCTGGTTGGGTTTCAATGGTGTGCAAGGTGATTTCTGTCTAGTTCTGTGATTACTGATTCCATTTTGTGATATGGGGCTGTAAGGTGCTGTGTAAATGTAAATTACTGCTCTAAATGATTGGAGGGGGGAATCTCAAGATTGCCATTATATCCACAACCTCCCACTTCCAGGTCACCAGTTCAGAGCCAGCCTAGCCTAGAGGTGCTGCCATCTAGTGGCTGTTGGTGGGTATCATGGTTTGGGGGATTTCTGTCCCCTCTTGTGGTCTCTTCCAAGTGCACCTACTCCCTCAAGAGACTCCCACTCTCAGGCTGGGATACGAGGCTGCGGCACTGTGCTTATGCCCAGTAGATGCTACTGACCTCAGTAGCTGCAGGTCTGTTCCTCGGGGGGCTTGTGACCAGCACTGAGCATTGTTTGATCTCAGGAGAGGGAACCTGGCCTCACAAGAGAATAGAGCTTAAAACAGCGAAAAGCTGACCTGCCTAGAGGCTTGTCTTCCCTTGGCAGAGATCCTAGCAGACTCAGCTTCCTCGTCAGCCTCAGCCTCGGAAAGACGAGGGGTAGTTTCTCCCTGTTAACTGTCTTCCCCCCCAGGGAGCTTGTTTCTTTAAATCCACCTCAGGCTTTTGAGCTGGGTGTCGCAGTCCTGGGAAAGCTGGGCTTGGCAGGGTAGCAGCATATCACAGTTAATTGTCAGGGGTGTTTGCTATGGGGCTCGTATCTAGGCTGTCGTCTGTTTTCCTGCCTCTCTCCCCCCCCTCCCCCCTCCGTTACTGAATTAGTGCAGTGTGTGCATAACAGTAAACATCTTTGCAATACTCAGACAAACGTATAGAGCATATAAAATTCATAGATCATCACAGGCAACTCCAAAGCCATCAATGGGGGTCTCAGTCCAGGTCACAGAAGACAGATATTCCCCTCACTGAAATCCACCCCCACCACTAACAGCAGGTGGTTGTCAGTATTCCCGGCAGAGGAGCCAAGGACTGCATGGTCAGCACAGAGTGAGCCGGCCTGGGAGGGGGAGCGGGGGCTCCCTCCAGGGCTGCCCCCGTATAGTACCTGGTTGGACAGAGGATGTCAGTCCCACGGCTGGCAGGCCTGCTAATGCTAAAGTCCTACTCAAATGGCAGCTGGGTCACAGGTGAGCTGCACTGCACGGCAACTTGGGGGACAGGGAGGATTCTTGCTAGTTGTTCTGATCTGAAGTTCAGCACTAGAATGTACTTAGTGACTCTGTTTTTGTATTAGCTGGGTCCTGTAAGAAAGGTATATGGTAGAAAAACAGGGCCACAGAACTAAACCCAACTGTGTTCTTAAATCGCTGCGTAAAGACCTCTGGGCAGGAGTGGTGACCAGGGAACCTTCTGGGCCATGTATTGATCTCCCCAAAGCTCTTTGGATGGACGAGGGAGCTCAAACTAGTTCTTGGGGAGACTGGCTGGAACGGAGCAAACGGCCGAGCTCCAGTTCCTCACAGATAGCTGAACTGGCACACCCAGAGCAGCCTGCAGCCCTGCCCTGGTTCTGCAGATAAAGCAGCAGAGGGGGAGCTCTGGAGTGAGGTCTCCTTGTGGAGACTTCAGTTAGTTCTACCAAATCCACTCCTGAGCAGTGCAGCGTGGTCACCAGTGACACTACGGCTCAGGAAAGGACCCAAGTCCAGCGTGGGATGCAGTATCCGGAGTGGGCTTTGGTTGGTCCCTTTCCCCGATCTGTTCATCTGCAGTAGATCTGCCAGTCCCCGAGGCCAAGCAGCTGCCTCCTCTGCAGGCTTCCTGGAGAGAAGAGAGTGCATCACAGCAGCTCTAGGAGACAAAGTGACTGTTGGGCTGCCGTACCTTAATCCATCCCTAAATATTGACTCCTCTGCCACCGAGCCTCTGGAAGGAAAATGCTTTATCCAGTGGGATCCCTAAAGCGCAGGAGCTGAGGGGTAAAGCTGGAGTTAGTAGAATCTGATCTCTTCTCCCCTTTGGCTTTTCCCCAGCGTTATGCGATCCAGCGGACGAGAGCCTGGTGAGGCCGGTGAAACGACGGCGAGTTACAGCGGAGATGGAAGGGAAGTACATCATCAACATGCCAAAAGGTACCACGCCCAGGACTAAGAAAATCCTGGAACAGCAGGCAGCAAAAGGTACCACTGGTATGTTCTTAGCCCCTTGGCGAAGTGTGTGTCTGTCTTCCCCAGAGCCAGCTGGCACACTGTTGAACCCCACGTCAAGAGAGATCAGGTGGAGGAGGCCATATCTTTTATTGAACCAACTTCTGCTGGTGAGAAAGACCAGCTTTCGAGCCGCACAGAGCCCTCCATCCGTCTGGGAAAGGAACTCTCAGCGTCCCAGCAAAGTGCAAGGTGGAACAGTGCTTAGCACGTTCAGTCTTACGATCTGTACTAGCAACTTATGCTAACCAAGCTGTTCCACCCTGTAGTTAGCTGTGCCGCTCTAGGTACCTTCCCAGCCCCAAAGAAGGGCTCTGTGCATCTTTCTCACCCCCTGGGTCTCTAGTATCATGAGAATGATGTGGCTACAGCTGCACTGCCTGCACCCTGGTGGCTTGCAGTGAATGTGGCTGCTGGTGGTTAGCAGAGACCTGGTGCTTAAGACCCGCTTTTACAATGGCAGATGAACAGTACTTCCTTCTCCACACCCGCTCAGCAAGCACGTGTGACTAGCAAGGAGGGCGAGCTGCACCCAACCAGCCCCGTGAGGCTGACACGCTGGGTTCACACACACAAGGTCTGATCTAGAGATGGGTTTGGTGCCAGCTCGGGTGTGATATCATTAACAGTGTGGTAATGCTGGTACAACCCCTAGTGTGGTGCAGAGCTGCCTCGTACCAGCGCAGCGTATTCCTCGCCGCACCTGGCAATTGCAGTAGTAGGGTAAAGCATCCGGGCACTGCGTCCACATGACGGGGTGCGCTGGTACAGTTAAAGGGGGGCACTAGACAAGGCCTTCGTGTATGTGGGACTTTCAAGGGAGGCATGAAAGCCAAGGTCCTGTTGAGAGTCCCGTAGAGAGCCTGAGAGCACGTGGCTGGTTTCTGAGAGAATCCTGGCCAAGTGCTCCTTTCCCACAGCGTCGCGCAGCATGTTGTAACCTGGCCGCTGTGCTCCACTCCAGAGGTGGCTGCATGTCCGGAGGGCTGTGCAGCTCTTTGTGAGCCTTTGGAAGGAAGAGTGGGAGAGGCATGTCGAATATTCTCCGTCGGATGTCAGTGGGGGTACTGTCTGCAGCAGGGCTTGCAGCATGTGCTGCTAAGGGGCAGGGGAGGGCAAGGTGACCATTTCCTGCTGAACCGTGCTCACAGCCCACAGGATGCCCCTTGGGGTTTTCGTAAAACCTTCCCCAGTTTCCTTCTTGTGGAAGCCTGAAAGCACTTCTCTCGTCTTGGCTGCTGCCAGGTGTGCCCAGGACGTCTGTGTTTGACCGGCTGGGAGCTGAGATGAAGGCAGACACAACCACAGGAAATAAGGTGAGAGGAAAGGGTGTTTCCATGGCGGTGGAACCTGACTAGCTTGTGAGAGAGGGCCCTGCGTCCTAGCCAGAAGTCCCTTGCTGTGCTCTGTGTCCCATTGAAATCCCGGGATGGCTCACCATGAGGTGGGACAGTCTGGCTCCTGGTGTCAGAGGCAGGCATGTGCGCTTTGCACAGGCAGGATTGAAATGCAGTTTGCGGGGGCTCCCAGAGCTCCTTCTCATCCAGCTCGGTCTTACCGCTCTGGGGCCCATGGCTGCTGTGCCTGTTCTCACAGCCGCCTTCATCGAGATGGTCATTCAGGATCCGCAGCCACGGTCGAAAGGCTGAGAAGGGGTCATTGGTCACTTCTGCTACAGCCGGTATTCTTTAAAGCCAAGAGAATGAGCCCTCTGCTCCCGGGCTGTTTGCGGCCTTGGTGAAAAGATTCGGGTCTGAGATCCGTTCCTAGTGGACAGGTGCTCGCGTCACAGAAATAACCACGATACGTTGCGTCCCTGTTGGCAGCCTTAACCAAGAGAGGGTGTTAAATAGGTCCCCTCTGAGCCATGGGGTGCATGTTGAGGGGAGGGGATGGGGAAGGACTTGCCCTGATGCACCTCGCCTGTTCTGGAGGTGGAGGACCTGGGTCTCTATGGTTGACACTTAATGCCTGTCTGTCAGCGCATTCACATCAAAATCTGAGATGCACCTGAAACAGAGAGTGGGGCTGGGCTGGGATTGGGGAATCCTGGGATCTGTTCCCAGCTCTGCCACCAACCTCTGAGTGACCTTGAGCTAATCATGCCCCTCTGTTCCTCAGTTTCCCCATCTCTGCTCTGGGTTAGATGCTGATCTCGTGTTCTACGTCAGAGCAAGGTGGTTGTGTGACTATTAACCCGCTGGAATTGTATGGCTCTCTCCAGTGAACATGAAGTGGAAGAATATTTTACCAGCCGTGCTCTGTATTAAGAGAAGAATAATCCTTTGCTCTGATCTAGCACTTTTTGTCAGTGCATCTTGGAGCACATCGCAGAAGAGGGCTATATAATGTCCCCCAACTGGGGAAACTGAGGCACAGCGCAGGAAGGGGACTTGCCTCAGGTCACCCAGCAGGCAGGTAGCAGAGCTGGGAACAGAACCTGTGCCCCAGTCCAGTGCTCGGTCCACTGGGCCACACTGCCACCCCATTTTTATTCCTTTTGGCCATGTGTTACTAATGCCTGTGATGCACTGCAGCCTACAGGGGTCTTCAGCCGACTGGGGGACGCACTGGAGGCAGAGGAGGACAAAGCCGCGCAGAGTGACGACGACTGCTCCGTCCTGCAGTATGCTGGGGTCCTGAAGAAGCTCTCCAAGCCTTTACGCAAGGAACATGCCGAACCAGGAGTAACCATCAAAGCAAAAGCCACGAGCTCGGAGGCAAAACCAGCTGTGACGACCATTCGGCGACTTGGCAACAAGAGCTCCAGCCTGGCGGTGAAGGAAAAGAAGCTGGAATCAACGTCCAAAGTCAGTGTCATCCAGAGACTGGGCAAGCCCTCCCTGCCCACCGAGGCCCAGGACAGCAGCGTCACCAGCACAAAGAACAAAGCTGCGCCGCAGTTCAGGGTCACTCTAAAGAGGACTTTGGGTAGCGCTAAGGTAAGCAGCACCAGCGAAATCTATAGCGCTCAGATGGACAATACAGGGACTGTTAGTGTCTTTAAAAGACTGGGCAAGAAGGCAAACTGATCGGTGAACAGCGCCTGGAAGGTTTGGTTCTGTAGCTGCTAGTATCCGAACCACTTTGTCCTTTGTCTGCATTGTTCCCACTCTCTTTACATGCATGAAACCCTGTGTGGGGGATCCCCAGAGACCCATCTCTGTCTCCTTCGGCAGGATCGGGGCACCTGGCCCAGACCCAACTTGGCTTGAGTGCAGTGTGCGTTTGCTCTGCTCCTGGCTCACTCCTTACCATTAAACTCAAAAGGCACAAGCCGCTGTGTGAAATGAGTTGGGATTCTTGCAGGGTGGCTGCCGACATCAAAACAGAACCTTCGCAATTGGTGTGAGTTGTGCGCCCCCTTGCCTGGAGGCCCCAGCAGAGAAGACCAGGCGAGAATGGGTCATGGAGACTACACCCCTCCTCCCCGCAATGGGTCTGCAGCGCGGCAGCAGCCTGGGCTCTGGCTGATGGAGGGTTTTCCTCTCCCAGGCTGTCGACCAAGCGCCTTTCACCAGCGCTAAAGTTCACTGAAAGCTTTTTTCTATTCTTCTTTTTTTCTATCTTTTTCCCTCTGCAGGTTCTTGCCTGTATCTAGGAAGTAGCATCTCGAGGTCTCCGTACAGAGATAATACGGAGCAGGGACACTGTGCTGGAACTCTTGAGTCTAAGAGGGTTTCCTAGCATCCTATAAAACCAAACGTAAGGGCTCCAGGACACTGCGCAGGCGCCTGTTTGAATGCTGTCAGTCCAAGAGTATTAATCTGAGACCCATGGGAGATGTCTCTTCTCCTTCCATCCTCACACCTGCTCTTGTGCAAACATTTCTTAGTCCCTGTGCTAGCATCACTCCATCTGCCTCGGCCAGTACAGCATTACACTTGTATTCCAGGCATGGGGTTCCTCCCGGATCTGTGCAGATCTTGCACTCTGAGAGTGCGGCATGAATTCAGACAGGTCAATGGGCAGCTCCAGAGTCCGCCAGGAACATGCTAAGAGTGTGCGTGGCCCGGATTTGTTTGGCCAGTTCAAGAAGAAATATTTTGTTTGTGGGGGATGGGGAGATATTTTGTTCAGACTTCAGTGGCCAGTTGCCCTCAAGTGTAAAGGTAGCACAGTTCTGCACAGGGCTGGCTTTCTCTTCGGATTTCCCAGCTCAGAGTCAATTGGCCTTGTCCCAAGAGGCTAGATACTGGCATTGCTTTCCAGGAGGCAGCATAACTGCCCTCTCTTTATGGAATTTCAGCCTCCTCATGCTGAGAGGTTTGGTTTTGAGTGGCACCGAGATTCAGCAGTGAAGTAATTTTGCACATGTGCAAATACAAAGGCAGATGTCTGACTTTGATTACTTCTCAGCTTCTCTGCCCCCAGGGCAGGCAACAGGCCTTACTTTCCTTCCTAAAAGGCAGGACTCTTGTACATTATTTTGTGTAGGGAGACTAGCCCATTGTCAGCCTGGGACAGGAGCCAGGGTCACTCCCATGCTGTGTGGTGGCCCCCGTGTGAAGCCCCGTTCCGAGTGGACACGTGTCTGTATCAAAGTGCCACTGGTGCAGTTGGTGCTGTCACTCCTGGGGGAGGCCTGTGCAGAGAGGCTGAGGGCTGAATGCTGGACAGCACACTCCTCTCTTTGCTCTAGGGCACAATATAGCATATGGCAGGGGCAGCTTGTCCTGTTTCGTGGGGAGTCGCAGGCTGTCAGGCTGTGGGCCAGCTGGTTCAGAGGGCTCTGTTTGTGCTCCCCTCTTTCCCTCATGAAAAGGGATTGCTCCTCCCAAGTACGTATGGGGGGAGGTGGGGGTTAATGCCTGTCAGGCTAGCTGGGCAGCTGTGAGGAGTTCCCAGACAAAGCTTGGCGGTGTGCCGAGGGGGGTTCCCTGGGGGACCACCAGACGTGGAGTGTGGCATGCAGCCGCACTCCTCCACTCTGCTGGTGAGTGCTGCCCGAGATTTGGATAAGGAGCCCTAGGTCTGTGCTAAGTGGGTTATCTTGCTAAAGAGAGTGCACTGGCCCCAGCCGTCTTGGCTGGGAGTGTCTGCGGGACGTGGCACCGGGGCAAAGACGAATGGCTGCTGTTGGCCTCCTTACCAGCTGATTAAATGCGGTGGTCGCTGTGGACCACCTGTGCCCTAAAACCAGGGCTGTGTTAGCCTGCCACTTTGGGCGGCTTCAGGTCTCTGTGTGTTGGTGCTGAGCTGAGGCGCTGGCCTGAAGGACTGACTGTTAATCCAAACAACAATTCTTCCTTCTTTTATCTACTGTTCTTTATTAAGCCAAACCAGAGGTTTAATGTCTCTGGTTTAGGCCGCCTCCTCAGGAGATCCTGTCCCTTTTGCTGTGGGTTTACTGCATCCCTTTAGCTTCTCTATTTTAGAATCGGTTTTTAAGTGGTTGCCTGTATTGGCTTTTGTTTGTTCTGAAGCGCTGACTCTTCTTGTGACGCCCGCTTTGCTGGTGCTGTCAGCTTTATACCAGGTTAAAACCCAAGTGTTCCACTGGGGGACGGAGAGAAGGAGGAAACTCTTTGCTGCAGGCTGTTTCTGAGGGGAGGGGATGGGGTCATTGGATCCAAGAAAGGGAAGTTTAGGTGTGTCGTCCCCCCCCCCCCCCCCCCGCAAGACAAAATAGGAAAGTTGGCATAACCCATTTCTGGGGGTTTTCATTCTGCTTTCGAAAGGAGGGGTCCGTGTTCTGAATGGTTGTAGACTGTTCGAGGCGAAACACTTTTTTTAAGTAGGAGAATGAAATCTGCGCACAGGCTACGTTATGCAGTCAGCCGCCGGGAGGTGGTAGAGATTTGTGTAATGCACTCGGGGCACGTGCCGTGATTCTTCAAGGATTTGACGTGCTGTTGCAATAAAGCATAAAAACCATACTCCTCTCACCCCTCCTTGGGCTTTAATGGATCTCTGCTGCTCGGAAATCCCTCTGCTTGCATTTAAAGCGAGATTCCCTCTGCGGATAGAGAGGACTGTCGACCTACTCAGCATCTCCAGAGCCTCAGTGTGAAAAGGGCTGCACAGCGGTGGATGTTATCCCCCCTCTCGCACATAAACTGCTACCCAGAGTGCAGCGGGGACCTGCCCAAGGAAGGGTCCTGGCAAATCTGGGGGCGAGGGCAGGGACTGGAGTCCTAGGCCCAGGTTGAGATGTCCGGCTCTTGCTCCTAGAGACTAACCCCCCCCCTCCTGCCCAGGATGCTCAAAACATTTTACCCCTAGCAGTTGTGCGGGGGGTGAGGGGGTGGTGCTTTATTGAACAGCTTTTCCATTGTCTGTGCTCCCTGGGGCAAAACTACCACGACGTTGCCCAACAGCGTGCGTGAGACTCATCTCTCCTCCGTCGCCTGGCAAAAGAAAATCCGAAGGTTTTAATTAACACTTGTCTTCCTGCTCCTGCCCTTCACTAGATCCCCCAGCCAGAAGGAGCTTTCTGAGCAGCTGGTGTGACCTGTCTAACCCACCTGCCCTCACAGCTGTTGCTCCATCCTTCCCACCCTGTGCTGCTTTCACTCAGCGAGCTCTTTACTGAGTTCTGCCCCTCTCTTCCCCTGCGGGGGATGCTGCCTTCTCTGCTTCCTGTGCCAAGGGGTAGGGTAGCAGTGCTGGTAAGCAACTGCTGTGTTCCACCCTGGCCTGGGGCGAGGAAGGGATGTATGGAATAGATACACTGTCAAGTGTGTAGGATGCTACCCAAGAATTGTGATGTGTTGCAATTGCACTGTAGCAAACACTCCTACATGGAACTCCTAGGCTGATTTCAGTGCTAACTTCTCTTTCTGGGTGTCTGCACAGTGGGGGTGAGTCCCCCCACAACTCATGCAGTGGGGCTGATGCAGCTTAGGCTCTCGTGCCCCCACCTCCCTGAGACTGACAGCCCAAGTGGCAACATCCACACAGCTGCTGTTAGCACACCAGCATGAGTCCTGTGGGCACCGGTCTGCTGGGCTCACCCTGCTGCAGTGTGGATGTGTGTCAGGGAGTGGGGCTAGTGCCTGGTGGGGCCTGGGCTCCAGGCTTCTGCTGGCAGCTGGTGAGGGTCAGGGCCTTGCTCCCCCCAGGATGCCAGGGTTCTGCTGGTGGGAGGGGTGGCCATTGCTCCCCCCAACCACTGGGGTTCTGCTGGCAGCTGGCTGGGGGGCCAGGCCCTGCCCCCCCCCC
>NC_133779.1:1171980-1203636 GCF_003597395.2 Chelonoidis abingdonii
CTTTTCCCCGGGGCTTTGGAGGGGGCTGGGCTGAAATGTGTCTCGCTGGAGTGGGGCCCGGATTGGGGGATCTGTCCCCCGGGGCCTGACTGGGGGGGGTCTTTCCCCCGGGGGCTTTGGAGGGGACCAGGCTGAAATGTGTCTCCCTGGAGTGGGGACTGGACTGGGGGTCTGTCCCCTGGGGCGTGGGGGGACGGGCTGGAGTCTCTCCCTAGAAGGTTCAGCAGGGACCTTGGCTTGGGGTTTCTCTCTCCAGGGGGAGGATTTGGGGGCGGGGGCTCCGGTATGTGATTCTGCTCTCCAGGGCACCTCGGGGCTCTGCGCCGTCACCCTTCTGCAGCACATGCTTCTGCCTGTCCGCTTCCCCTCGGCAGCACCTTCCCATTCCGAAGGCGCCCGGATGCCGCTTTCTCTTGTGCTGCTGGATGCCCTGCTAGATCGAGGCTAGAGGTGCCTTCCTGCCCCAGTCCCAGACACCTTCAGGCACCTGCCTCCGCAGATCTCCTTTGAAAATCTCATTGGTTGTTACAAGCGTGGGGGCCCTGGAGAAGGAATGTGTGTTACGACGCTGTCCCTAGCGCTTTCACCCTTTGTGCTTACGGACAGTGCTGAGACCCAGAATGGTGTCGTCTCCTCGTGGAGAATCCGCGTGTCGCTTAACCCTCCGACACGCCAAGAGAAAGTCTTTGCTATTTGTCACTAAAACTTCTTTGAAAGCATCTGCTCCTTGCCGTTTTAGCCACAGGACAGGAGGTAGAGATGCAAATCTTTGAAACTAGTGTTTGGCTTCTGTTTTTCATTGCCACTTGGAAACCATAAACACTTAAAAATACACCCAACTGGGCAAGTTGTAAGGCTGTATTTTTATCTCTGCGTGCCAGTGACAGGGCTGAAAACCACTTGCTCTTCACTCTTGTGGCTTCTTTCTTGTCATCAGAATCCCTCGATAGCAAATATGGTTTGCTGTCAATGTGGCAAAGCTGTGTAATAAATGCGGCAATATACTAAAAATAACTCAGAATCCCGTTCAGGGCTTTGAGAACACGTTTGTCTGCCTGCTGGCAGGCAAGTTAAAATTGGCGAGTGGGCAGTTGATGTTCTTCTGTTTGTTCCCATCTTACGTGTGCGCGTTGGGCAGCAGATGCAGTCTTGCTCTGCACTGTACATAAGGTTGAATTAGAAATCCCAGCTTGTGTCTGCATTGAAAAATATAGAAAAGCAGATTTCCATAGGTCTTAAAATATGAAGGGGGTTAAGTTAATACTGAGCTTTTGATCTTAGCTTCCTGGAACTTGACTGCTTGGATTTTCCACTTTAGAAATGTTTTAACGCTATCCCTTTTTGTAGGCGCCATGATTTGGTTATAGCTGAGGTCAGAGCTCCGTTGTGTGGACAGACCCTGCTCCAAAGAGCTGGCACACCAGGACAAGATAGAGTCAGGGCGCAAGTGGCGGCTGAGGCCCCAAAGGGTGAAATAACTTCTCAGCTGAGGTTGCAGTGGGTCAGTGACAGATCTGGGAACAGGAGCGAGGTTCTCTGAATGCTTCTCCAGCATTGCCACCAATGAACTGCACTGCCTCCGATATTAACTCTGTCCATCTGTCCGCTCTGAAGGCAATGACTGCAGTGGGCGCTTTTGAGCAAAACGCTTGTGTTTCAGTGTTTGCAACATGGTAAAAACACCGCTCTCCGGATAATTATTCAGCCTTCGGCTTGGCAGGCTGGAGTTGCAAAGGGGGGAAGGAGGTGCAGTGCGATCATGTGGAGGCGAATTGGGGCTGTTTGTGTGGGAAAGAGGCTCTCCTTTGCCAGATGCAGTGTCTGCCCAAACTTAGTCAAGTGTCAGTTGTAAGCAATGAAGGTTGTTTGCTTTTCACTGGTGACTGTCCTCTTCCAGGGGGGGCTGTGTGTGTAACTAGAGCTGGCCTGGTAAGAAACAGGCAGGAATGTGAGAGGGGATTCTCGGCTTCCACTGGAACAGGTAAAGCTGTTGGAATATGTACAGCTTCTTCATGGTCCTTTTATTAATGCTCACCTCCCTGCGCTCCTCTTGAAGCATGGCAGCCATCTGGAAATTGAGTCTGGACTGGAAAATAAGGACTCCTAGGTTCTAGCCCCACTCTGGGAGAGGTGTGAAGTCTAATGGTTAGACCAAGAGGGCTGGGGGGCCAGGACTCCTGGGTTCTAGAGCTTGGGGAGGGGAGTGGGGTCTAGTGGTTAGAGCAGGGGAGCTGGGAGCCAGGACTCCTGGGTTCTCTCCCCAGCTCTGGGAGGGGAGTGAAGTCTAATGGTTAGATGGTGGAATCTAATGGCTAGGACTCCTTGGTTCTGTTTCAGTGGCGGAGCCAGATTTGATTTGCCCACGGTCACACAGCTTGTCCCATCTTAATTTTACCATTGACGGTTATCATCTGCCTCCCAAGGAGAGGTGCATGGCTTGCTTAATGTGTGGAAAACTGAGAGATCCTCTGACACGAGGGCTGTAGAAAGGCCATGTGCTGTGATTACTTATTACCATTAAATAGCGGATCACCGGGGAACCTGCCGAGAAGCCACGGATCTTGGGCAGAAAGAGCACTGAGCCAAAGGAAGATTTGTAATGAAAGATGTTTCTGTCTGGAGTACAGAAATGTGCTTGAATCAGAGAACAGGTTCAAGGTCAGATTACGACATTTTTCAGAAATGTTCCCTGTTGCAGCACAGAGGCACTTGTGATCAATTTGGGGCCAGAGCCGCTCAGCAGAACTGGCGATTAGGGTGGATGAATTTTTAGGACAAGGAGTAAATGGGAAAATAGACCCTCCCTTTATAAATGATGCATTTTGTTCATACGAACTTTGTGCAGGTCTGTGCACAGGATCTTTTCCAAATACCTGTCCTGCCCTGCATTCTGCATCCCAGCCTGCGCATGCTGTGTGGTCTGAGCCAGCTGGTTATTGAGGCCCTGTAGGAGCATTGTCTTTCCAGAGGAATGTGAACCACGGCTTCTACGTGTGTGGTATGAATTGTACCTACCGTTCTGTGTCGGCGGGATACCCAGCCAGTGCCCGTGAGGCATCCCCATCTCCACGGCTTTGGATGTGATCAGGAAGTGAGCTTGGAAGGGAGGTACAGAGACATGCAGTGATCCCAGCGGATCTGAAGTAATGGGTTGGTGGGGCAGGTCAGTGGTTGCTCTGTTCGAAGGGGGGACAGGGGCTGGAAGTCCCTGTATCTGACGGGCTGGCGCAGGAGCAGGCAGTCTGTTAATGGTCCTGAGAACCTAGCTTAGAAAACAAACTTGTCGCCACTCAGAAGTGACATGTGGCGCTTGTCTAGACGTGACACCCTAAGGCAGCACAGCGGCAGCACGCCCAGTAGACACTTGCTGCGGTGGCGGGAGGGCTTCTCCCATGGTCATAGAAGTCCAGCTCCCCGCCAGCTGGTCGCTATGTCAGTAGAAGAATTCGTCTGTTGGCCTCGTGCTGGCTACGCGGGGGGGTAGGTTGGCTTTCCAACATCGTCATGGGGTGTGGACTTTTCATACCCCCCAAGCGACAGCCAAACATAGACCTGGCCCAAGTTGGGTCCCTGTCATTGCTTGGGTTCTTAGCTCATCAGTACTAATGAGTAGGCAGGTGCAGTAGGAAGAGATGGGAACCATGTGTTCACCTGTGTTAAACGCTTGTAATGGACAAGCTGAGTATGCTGTGGGGGTGTTTATCCTAGTGCAGTTCTGAGACTAGTCAGTAACTCCCCAGCATGGGGCGCGTTGCTCTTTGCAGCTAGAAGAGCCACTCAAGAGGATGGGGAAAGTGAGGTGAAGTGACTACCCAGGACATCACAGAATCCACAAATCGTGCCTATTGTCAGTGGCATGACTCGTAACCAACACGCCCTACCAGCTGTGAATCGGACAGGGTAGCCCTGGCTCCCAGCCTCACGCTTTAACTAGCCTGGAGTAACACTTGGAGTGTGTAACATCAAAGCTGTTCACAGATCTAGGCATGTGAGTCCAGAGGCTTTTGAATCCCGTGGAATTTGTTTGTGGAATTCCAGTTTGCCGCTGGCCAGGGGAGGCTGCCCGCCTGTGGGATTGAGTTCCCGCGTTCTTGGCCCTTAGGGTGAAATGCGCTGACGCAGTCTGTCTGGGGCAAGAAAGCAAACCAACCCTCTGCAGTGTGTCCAGCTGCCTTGGGCTGCGGAAAGTGACTCTTTGCAGACTTTGAGAAAGCCACAAAGCAGTGTCCTCTGCTTCCCAGGGCTGCTGAGAGGGGGGTGGAGGCGAGGCGCTGCTCGCCAAAGTGCTCCCTTAGCACCTCTCAGTTCTGCCCCCAAGCTGCTGCCTATTGTAAGTTTCCTGTTGTGAGTTGTAGGGCATCTCTCATTCATGCCCCTAGAAGATGACTCAGCCAATGCTGCAGCTGTGACCTCCAGTCAATTGCTTCTCGCTAGTGAGAATATACCCCTTTATTCTGAGCATCTTCCCCCGCTGTAGAGTTCATGCCAGGCTTTGCAACTGCCTGAAAGTGAGCATGGACCAGCTGGCAGCAAACAAGGAGCAATGATTTATCTTATCCCGCTGCAGCATGTGCCGCTCTTAAAACCCAACCAAGGAAAGGCTGACTCCCGCTGCTGTGTAGCATCTGGGGCTGCAGCTGGGGGGCAAGCTTCTGTATCCAAAAGAAAGCAGCCATGTTACATGAGGTCTGTTCCATGCTGAGCATTCTTTCTTACTCCTAGCCGGAAATCCTCATGGGCTCCAATGGACGACTTGACATGGATTCCATCGGGCCTTTGCACACGTCTGCACGCATCCCTGCAAGCTGTCGAGAGACAGATTGATATATTTTCCTTAATTAGCTGCATGATGTGGTGAAGCAAACCCAGAACCAAGAGCTGTGAACTCCCTAAGTTCAAAGACTGGCTATGACTCTGCAGCCTTGTCTGGTATCAGTGTTGCCTCACTTTGACTTTGAACTGGGGTGCAGACCCCTCTGTGCACACTCTTAAACTCTGCTTGTATCGATTTTAGGAACAGAGTTAAGCAAAATCTATATAAACCGGGTGGAAATCTAATTAAGAATGTCCACACTGAATTCACACCAATTTAATGGGGCCAGTTTAAAATCGTGCTTTTAAACTGAAGCAACTTTAAACATACAAGGCCTAACTCTCCCTATGAATTTGTCAGGTCTCTTGATCTCTGTCTCAGTCATCCCATCTGTAGAAATGGGGTGATTAATAGTTATGTCTAAAGTGCTTCTTAAATCTGCCCTTTGTCAGTAGCTCTGATTTCTGCTGGCAAAGGAGCGTTTGTACTTGCTGGAGGTGTGCTGCAGGGATTGTTTTGTCTCCTAGTCGTGATGCTGATGCTCTGATTTGTGACAGAGGAAGGGGAAGCGTGCACGTCCTGGGCTCGTTTGAAGCTGCTGTTAACGATCACGCTCAGTGTCAGTGCTTTGGTGACATCCAGACAAGCCATCAGTCACTGTGCATTAAGATTGTAAGTGTGGTTTTCGTTTCTGCAAGGTGTTAATTGGGACCACAGGTGAACCTGGAGTGTGGCCTGTTACCTTTTCTTCTCTTTGGTTAGTCTGTGATTTTTCAGGGGGTGACAAAGTGAAAGCGTGAAAGATTTTTGTTTCAGGCTTCCAGGAAGTGCTGTTGGCCAGAGCTCAGTGAGGGAATGGAAGGCTCAGATTCTCCTTGTCCTGGGCCATGTGCTGTCGATTTCATGTTGCCTGTGTTACCATGGACAGCAGGCAGTGCCCATAACACAGCCCCATTCAATGCCGGGGAGTAGTGAACGCTCCATAGGATGTGGATTTCTCATACAGCGCCGTCAGCTCTTGTGACGTTTGCCATGTTCCGTCAATCCGCAGCTCCTGGAGTCAAGACCTGGTGGTATCTTGGCCTTCATTTAAGCTAAACTAAGTTCCTAGCCCTTTTGGCTGTGGAGAGACACTTGAAAACCTGACCCAGAAAGCAAATCAGAAGAACCCAGTCTCTATTATTTTGGATACTCATGTGACTTAAACCAATTCTGTGATTTTTGGCGGGCCTTTCCCAGGGTTTCTGAATGCTTTGTCTTTTCTCTTACTGTTGTTAAAAAATATCCACTGAGTTCATGAGTGTGGTACAGTTCAAGTCTTCAGTCAGGCAGTCCAGCAGTTAATCTTTCCTTTGCACCTTTCATGTCAGAAGCTTAGTGCTTTTGAGATACTGAAGGCCACGATCCTGCACTTAGTTCCAGGCCGGTGTGAGACTTTGTTATCCCTCGGAGGTAGGTACATTGCTATCCCCATTGTACGGCTGGAGAAAGAGAGGCATGGAGGATAGTGACTTGCCAAGGCCAGTATCAGGTTTAGAAATAGAATGCAGGAGCCCTGACTCAGATCGGACGTGGGCCCTAGATAAAACATGATTTGATTTTTTTTAAACTTGCTACAGAGTTGCATGCAGTGGAGCGGTGTTGTGGTGAAGGCACTGCTAGAGTAAAACTCACAAGATCTGGGTTCATCCATCGCTCTGCCACGCTCTTCCCATGTCACTTAAACCTCTGGGCCTGAGTCCTCCCTCTGGCAACTTGGGGGGATCAGGATCTTGCCTCTGTTTTGTGTGTTTGGATTGTAGGTGCTTTGGGGCAGGGACTGTTCATTTCTCTGTGCGTACAGCACCTCTCTGTGACTTGGCTGCGCTGTTGCAGTGCGGGTCAGACACCCCGACTGAACTGTGCAAAACCCAAGTGCCAAAGTCATGCTAATAAGCTACATTCTCCGGGAAATCACAGCCCGACCGCCCCAGTGCGGGGGGTGGGGGGGGCCTCCAAGTTCAGTGGAGACGCTATAGACGTGTGTTATTTTCTAACTTGTTTTCCAGAAATGAGTCACTGGGAACCCCCTCATCCCCCCACCAGGCATCTTTTGACACAGGTGAGCGCAGCCCGTTTCAGGGTATCTCAGGTCAGGCTGGAGCTCTGTCACCCGGCACGTGTGGTTTTCTTTTACTTCGGGGGCCTCGTTTTCTCTTGTTGACGTTTGACCAGCCAAAATACTAGACTCGGCAGAAATACAGGATGTGGTGACGCGTGGCGTACAGAGCCTCTCACACGCAGACATGGTAAAGCTCATCCCTCGCCATGTGGAATGGCTGAGGTCTTTGGGGGGGTTGCACCCCAGTGTATGTGGCTAGCGCAGCCCTCGTGAGTCTTCCAGACGATCTCCCTGCACCCCGGGATGTCAGTGTGGCCCAGCAGGCCAGAGCCATGGCGTTTTGTGGTGGTTTGTGATTTGATCGCTTGCCGGCAGATGAAGTAAACGCTTGTTTGCAGTGCAGGAGCCTCTGGAGAGGGTTGCCAAAGGGTGTCAGATGTCAGACAACCAAGTGGAAGAACTAATGTTTATTGAGCCTTTTGTTCCAGTGACTGTCACACACCGAGAAGAGGAGAGGCTGTGCCCGTCCGCAGAGAGGCTGGCTGGGTGCCCGAACCAGGCATCCCCAGGGCTGTACGGCTCCGCTGGCATGGGATGACCCCCCCCCCCCCCGGTTCTGCAGGGAGCCTGGGGCTGACGTGTTAGGACTCTTCTCTGCCCCGGGAGCTTTGCTTTAGACACTTCCATCCTAGCAGTGCACAAGCCACTCCTCTGCCTCTTCCCATTCTGCACATCCTGAAAGGGGTAAACAGCGTAGTGTGTACTTAGCTGAGTCACACAGCCAGCTAGTCAACAGGCTCGCCAGCCAGCGGGGAGCGGGGCCAGCAGGCCTGAGCAGCAGCGCTGCTCCCTGCACTCACGGGTGGGTGCCCCATGGGATGAGGGCCAGCAGGTGTGAGCTTCCAAGGTAGCAGATCTGTCTGCATCCAAGCCGCTCAGCCGCCCCTCTCTGTAGACCTGCATTTCACTCTCTCTTTGAGATCTCTCCTTGCACCACAGAATATGAACCCTTTGCTGCTGGGAGCTGTTTCCCGCCCCACACCTCTGACATTAAAGCCACCAATCAGTCCAGTGCCAGATGCTTCGGAGGGAATGAAACAGAACAGGGCAGTTATCGAGTGATCAGTCCCAGTTTCTGGCCATCAGAGCTTGAGGGAGACCCAGAGCATGGGGTTGTGTCACCCTCTTGGCTCGTAGCCATCGAGGGACTTGTCCTCCATGAATATGGAAAATATTTCACTTCTAGTTAAGGATCTCAGAGCACTTTGCAAGTATTTAACCCTTCCAGTGCTGCTCAGGGAGGTTAGGTCCCTAACATCAGTTCCATTTGACAGAAACTGAGGCCCCCAGTGAAGAGCCAACCTCCCCGAGGGGATTATGCTCTGGTCTCCTGGGCCTTAGCTAGGCAAATGCACAGAGGCACTATCCAAAATCCTCCTCATTCAGATCTGCTCCCACTCAGCCAGCTGGAAGCAGCAATGCCTGGCCTGTGCTGTGCGAGAGGTCAGACTCTTCAGTGTCATGGTCCCGCCAGCCTCAGAGTCACTGAACCAAAGACCCCAGCTTTCTGTGGGAGTGCCCGCAAGGCCTGGTGCCCCAGCCCCCACCGCATGCTGTTTGCGTTTCAGTCCTGTGCAGAATCTCTGCTGGAGACAGGCGCTGTCCATGCACACTGACCCAGGCACCTATGACCTGCTGGATTGAGCATTCAGAACAAGGGTCTAAAGTACTGCCGACTCGGTCAGAGAATCGATCGGCCCGTCCCTGCAGTATCTGTCTGGCTGCTGTCCCTTGCCTCTCTCCAGCGTTCTCACATGGCCCCAGGGCCACAGAAAGGCTGCCCGTCTCCATCTTTAATGTACATTTTTCTCCCACCATGCCTGGAAGCCGCTGAGGGAGGAGACCCTGGTGTGCTGAGGTCAGACGGGAAGATAGCATCAGAGCAGGGACTCGAATCTGGCTCTCCCAAAGCCCTGGCTAGCATGCTAACCACTGGGCACTCCTTCCTTCACGGAGCTGCAGGGAAACTTCTCAAAGAGCCGTCCTTTCACCCCTGGCACGTTCATGTCTCCAGGCCAGCAGGGACCCTTGCAATCACCCAGAACACAGGCCCTGAATGTCCCACGCTGGTTGTGGCGAGCGCCAGCCTGGCTTTCTCAGGGATTGGTTGGGATTGGTTTCTGAAGGTCGCAGGGTCAGTCTCGCTGGCATGCGTGAACAGGGAACTGCCTGCTGGGACTTCACTTTGCTCTCTCCCTGCACGCAGCTGCCCAGTGAAGTCGCAGAATCCCAGGGTGAGTTTCAAACGCCCCGCGCATCGCTTGTGCAAAGGGGCGTAATGTTCCCCAGGGTTAAACTGATCTGCTCGGCTCTCAGGACGCTGCTGAACGTAAACAGTTTCCACTGGCTTGTTCTGTACCTGAGGAGCATGTGTGGAACCCCAGGCTTTGATGCCGTTGTGTGCGGAGCTGGTGAGGGCGGGTCGATCCAAACCGCTCTTAGATTGCAAACTCCTCGGGCAGAGACTTTGGGGGAGACGTTTCAGAAGCATCTAAATGAGTGAAGAGCCAGCAGGAAGGTCAGTGGGGCTTTGGCTCATGAGTGATTAAGATTCATCTGAAAACGTTGCTCTGTGGCATCTGGTGGAGGCCAAGTGCTTGGCAGGCATTCCCAGAGCCCACGGCTGCACACCGAAGACAGGCGCTTAGCTTTCTCCCTGTGGGTCAGACCAGCCAGGGTTCTGCTGCAAAGGTCTGGTCTGGCTCTGCTGTTCTCTCGGCTCCAGCTCGGTGTGAGCGTGTGGCAGTCAGAAATGCAGGTGAGCTTGTCGCCATCAAAGGCACGTGATATTCACCAGAAGGTGGATCCTCGCCGTTGCTCTGTGTCCCGCAGTGCTGGCTCAGAATAGCTCCCAACTCTGCAGAATTGTTGGCATTCCCCAGTGGCTTCTCTTCGCGGGCGTACCTGCACCATCCGGCACTTTGCAGGCTTCGTGTCTGGGCCGAGGACCTGTGGGACCCTAAGGCAGTGTCAGAAATTCCAGCCCTTAATAATCTCCTTGTTAATCTGCTAAGATTAGCACTTACGCTGGGGCTGCGTCTTGTCTCTAGCTAGAGCCACGGAGTTTGCTCGGTCTCAGGTTCTAGTCTCTTCTCGGCTGTGCGTTGCCTTGGCCTGCAGCTCTGTAGGACAAGGGTAAGGTTACCTCCTGCACTTGGAGATAGCCAGGTGAAGAGCGTGTTACTGGTAGGTGAGGGTCCACGTTTGCTGTTCGTCTGACTGGTGCTGCTAGTGGCATTTAAGAGGAGGACTGCAGGGAGCACTGGACTGGGACTCAGCTGACCTGGGTTCTGTTCCTAGCTCTGCCACTGGCCTGCTGGGTCACTGTAGATGAGCCACTTCCTGTCCTTGTGCCTCAGTTTCCCCTCTGTGAACAGGGATGACGCTACTTTCCTCCTTTGTAAAGTGCTTTGAGCTCTGATGAAAAGCTAGGGGTTAGTGAGCCCAGCCAGGTCGTGAGCTGGACGCCACCCCTCTGCCTCGCCGCCTGGTGGGGAAAACAAGTCCCAAATGGCCACTTCCCGGAGGTCAGTCCGTCTGCCAAGTCTCAGGTGTCTGCACCGGTCTGTTGGTCTGGCCTGTTTCACCCACACGTTGTTCCTGGAGCGTTTCTTGGCCGGCAGACGGACGGACGCCTCTAACGAGGTCGCTCATGGGAAAGCGTTACGTTCTGGGGCCAACAGGATCCTTTGAAGCCTGGCCGGATGGTTCCTTCTGGAAATCGAGCAGCTCCACGTGCTGCCAGTTTCACTGGGTCTTACCGCTTGGTTTGCTCCCCCTTAATCGCATGGCTCTGCCTCTGCAGCCACCGTCCATTCACCTGCGTTCTAGCCTATTGCAAATACCTTTTGTCATGTGGGGTGTGTGTTCGCAGCCTCGCACTCGCGCCATGCGGGAGTGTCTGGGGCAGCACTGCCTTGGCTTCTCCAGCCTGACTCCCGCCAAGGCAGGGCCCTCTGCACCACGGTTCCCAGGACAGGAGGATGGCCCTGTTGCTGGCATTCTGTTGAACCTTTAGCACTGTCTGTAAATGAGTGAAATCCAGTGGCAGCCCCAGCTTTGTCTGGTAGCCAGGACTGCAGTAGTGGTTCTGTATAAACTCGTCTGACGGCGTCTTTCTCCCCCTCTTGCTTCTGGTCAGTTTTGCCAATGAAAATACGTGTGGATTAAATCACCTTATTTGTGCGGGGTTCATTTAGCTCAGCCGTGGAGCTTGCGGGGAGAAGTTTGGCAGTTCTGGGGCTGCATGCGGCCTGCGTCCGGCCCGCTCGCTGTCTGCTGGTGTGTGGGTCATAATTGTCTGATGTTTCGTTTTGTAAAACTGGAGGCACAATCTAGAAGCTCAGAGCGCTGGAGTCCTCCAGCCCTTTCGCCGCCACCCGCTCAGGGCTTAGGCCAGTCCCTTCCCAAACGCGCCAGCTGGCACGTCTCACGCTCTCTTTGCCGTCGGTTTCCCGCACTCAGGAGTTCGGCAGGTCTGTTGGAAAAGCACCTGTGATTGGCAAGGGCTAAATATTGCCAAAGCACGTGTGGGGTATTTCCACCTCGACGCAGCCCCCCGCTCTACGTGTGCCCACAGGCTGGCCTGGCACTGGGTGGCAGCATTACACATCGCCTCTTCAGCATTTGCCATTTTGGTCTTATGGGGTGAGCTTTGGTTCCCCGATCTCCAAGCTCCGTTACCTCAGTGGCCAACCAGCTTTTCCCTTGGAGCTCCTGGACTAGTCCAGATGTTTGGGCAAAGTTCTCTGAGCCCTCCGGGAGGATGGGCTGCAGAGATGTGAGTGGAGAGGAGCTCTGGGCTGGTCAGACGAGCTCTGAGGAAAACAGGACAAGTAGGGAAAGTCTCCCTTCCTCACAGCGGCCAGCCCAGAGTGGGCAAAGCATGTCTCTGACCGAGCACCAGTGAGGGGAACCTAGTTCCCCAAAGGGGTGCGCACGGGAGGGCACACGAGTTGAATAGGAGAGCTGGCGAGGGGGCAGGGTAGTCGAGCTCCAATAGGCCTCGGTCGCCAAGGAATTCTTGACAGGTGATCTGACCTCTTCCGCTGAATGGGCTGGAGCTTTCTGGGGAACTGTCCCAGCACCACTTCCTCCTGTTCAGGCAGCCCTGGAGCCAGAGCGGAGAGCCGGTGGCGTGCCATTTCGCCCGTTGCTTCTCCCCAGGAACTTCCTCTGCAGCAGGAACATGGGGGAAGTAGAGTGAAGAGCTGCTCGGTGAGTCCCGCGTGAGGCCAAGTGGGTTGTAAGGAAAGGGAGTGTCCCAGAGAAAGTGAGCAGCACAGCGGGTGCTGCAGATTAGCAGGGGGTTCTCTGATTTGCTGCTCCTGAGTTGGTTACACTAAGGTGTCCGAGGTGGATCTTCAGCCATAGCCTGGGCTAGATAGGGGATCTTTACACCCTGCAAAGCTGGGACCAGCTGCCTTTCTAGCGACATGAGGTTTTATTTCTGCCCTTGTCTCTGTTCGTTATAGTCCTGTCATTCCGATTACCGTCTTGCCTAGTTTTCCTGCTGTTTGTTGTAGCCGCTGGCTTGGCTATAGATAGGACTCTGAAGCACCGGCTCTGGTGGCTCGCACAGTGCGGTCACTGACCCGAAGTAGCTAGTCTGGGACAAGTGTTCCTGTCACGCTTCGATCGCTGATGTGGGGGGAGAGGATCCCTCTGTTCCACCAGCCCCATGTCGTGGGCCAGGATGAGGCAGGTCCGAGGCCTGGCATGTGGAGGAGGGACCAGGCCGCAGTGGCTGGAGAGCTGGGAGCCAGTGGGGCTGTGGCTGCGGTGTGGAATCCCGGCGTTGGGCCTGGATGTTTTTACCGTCCTGCGCGTCTCGTGGCTCCTGCCTGGCCTAGGACAGCACCCTGCCTCGGCTTCGAGGGGAGCCGCCGACTTTCCCTGCCTCGCCGCGCCGTGCTGTCCTGGAACGGCCGAGCGGCTCCCTGTGGCCGAGCTCCTGCAGTGCGAGGAGCCAGGTTCAGGCAGGCCGGAGTCGGGCTTTCGGGCAGGCGCTGGCGAGCTCCCAGGCTTGCTGGAATGAAAATAGATCCAGCGGAAGTTCTGAGTGGCCTGGCAGCTCCCAGCACTCGGTACCCGCGCGCCGTCATTAGTGGGCCATTCCTCGAGCCCGGCTGCGCTCGCACGGGAGAGGGCTCGGCACAGGGGCGCCGCAGGCAAACGTCTCTAGCCCTGTGCTGGGGTGAGCCCCGAACTCCCTCGCTTGGGGCGGCAGCGCAGCCCCTAGACGTGGAGCCAGAACTGGGGTGGTTCAGCCCGGGGGCTAGCAGGAGTTTTCCCTGACCAGCCTGGACAACAGCCGCTTCTCAGAGCAGCCCAACGTAGGCGATGGCTGGATCCCCAGCCGTCAGGTGGCTCGGATTAATTTTTCTCCAGCTGTTTGTTTTGTAAGGGCTCTGCCTGTGTTTTCCCCGCCAGTGTCTTTGATCTGAGCATGTGCCATTAGTGCCTCTTATCTCCAAGGCTTTTTATCATCAGTGATGGTAGCACATGGTGCTGCAGGAGATAAGGGCTGGTAAACACCTCTCTGGGTGCCTGAGCAGGTAGCTGGGCTTGCCGTGCAGCTCGGGAGTGTTTGCAAGCAGGGCTCTGTTTCCCTGGATCCTGTGTTTATGGAGGCTGCATCGATGTAGTGGGGGAGTTTTTAATGATACCCTGTATGGGGGCGGTTTCCAACTGATGCTACCTTTCTGTCTTCAGCAGGAGAGCTGCGTCTCGGAGGCATCCCCGTGTGCTTCTCCCCCATGCAGCATGTGCAGAGGGCACTGGGGGCAGGGGCTGATCACCTCTCTGTGTCCCCCCTGCTCTGTCTGCCTTGGTTTGGTTTGTAAGCTCAGGGGGCAGGCGCTGGTGCATGCTCAGTCCTCCGGGCAGAGGGGGCAGATTCGGACCCCATGGCGAGCGACGCTGGATCTTTGGTGGCGGCATTCGTGGGAGCTCCATCCGTGGCTTTGTCTGGAAGTCCAGTGAATTCTGCGATGGTAAACAGCTTCTTTTCTCCCACAGAAGCTCACTGCGCCCGCAGCGCATCCTGCAGCTGGCAGCGTTACCCTGGTTCCTTGTCCTGCCCAGCAGAGGTGGCCGGGAGCTGGGGCACCAACATGAACGAGGTGTCAGTCGTCAAAGAGGGCTGGCTGCACAAGAGAGGTAAGGAGCCCACCCGGCGGTGGGGCATGTTGTGGGGGCACAATCACAGCAGCCTAACTAAAGGTGGGATTTTAAACCGGTGCGGCTGTGTGTGTGGACACGCTGATAAGGTTTTGACTGGCCTGTGCTGCTTTAGTTTGCACTGTGCGTTTCTAGGCTTGAGTTAAACCCATGGAGCCTGTTTTAACCCGATGTAAGTGTGTCCACACAGGTTTTTGCACTTGCTAAACTAATCTGGTTTTTGAACTGCTGCAACTTGTGTGTGAACCTAGGCCCTAGCTGTTTGCATTGCTGCAGCAGCAGGTCTTTGCTGAGCCCTGTGGCTAAGCTTTACTCCTGGAAGAGGAGAATGCTGACACTGCTCGCCCAGGGTGGCAGGGTGCATGTAGCTCCTTCTGACCCACTGATTCCACCCACAGGTAGATTGTCCGCCTTGCTGTCTGTGCGCAGCCCTACGGGACTGCCAGCGCTCTGAAAGCCAAGCTGTGCTCTGCTGGCCCCTCTTTCGTTTCTGGAAAATCCCCTTCCGGGGCAGCGTCTGCCGTGGGCAGATCTGGGGCGATGCCCTGCCATGCTGTGCCGAGTGGAAGGTGCAGCCTTCTGCTGCAGGCAGGCGGCTTTGGGCAGAGGCTGTGTGTTCCCTGGTGGAGAAGGGGAGGCTGTTTGAGGGCTGTGCCTGGCTTAGGGACGCCACGAGGAATTGCTCCTTTCAGCTGCCGGGGAAAAGGAAGGCTCTGGTTTTCAGTTACCCAGCTGAGCCCGGAGTGTAGGGTGGAAGGGAGCCCAGGCCAAGACAGGAGCCCTGCCCTGAGCTGGGCATAGGCTGTGCTACATTTTCTGCAGCTAGGGCCTGAGCTGAAGTGAACAGGAGTCTTTCCATTGGCTTCGGAGCCGGCCCTCGGCTCGATCGGACTGCAGCCCGCGTGGGAGAGCTCTCCCCGGGCCCTGCTCGCAGCACGGTTAGATCTGCGCTGCTGGTGCTCAGGCTGGGCTGTTCGCCCATTGCCCTGGCCAGCGCGGACAAAAGATTTTCTGAGACCCACGTTAAGCAGCTCAGCGTGTGGCTGGAGCAGGGCTTAGCCCCCCTTGCCACAGTAAACGGCCCTGGGAACGGGGGCTGGGAAGGGGTGCCAGCAACAGCAGTGCTAGAAACCCGGGTGTGGCCAGCCTGGCCTCGTCCTGCAGCTGCCAGGCTGCCCGCAGGGGCACAGGGCATGTCCCCCTGGGCGGCTCTGCGCTAGGCGCCCGTGGCACCGCGTGTGTATTGTCAGCGTTGATGGGCTCTTGGAAGGGGGCTTTGCAGCAGCTGCACAGGGGGTTATTTATAGCGATGCTGGAGGTGGCCCTGTTCTTCCCTTGCTTGTCGAGCGCTTTCGGGAGCAGGCGCTGGCAGCCCTGCAGCACGGACAGATCCTGCTTGGCTCCCTTTACTCCAGGGCTCTGGGTCCAGCCGGGGACAGAGCAGGGGTCAGGATCCAGTGCGATTTCTGTCGTCGGCATGGTGTGCCGGGACCTGGGGCTGAGGCTGCGGTCAGGCTGCTTTTGGTGCTGCCAGCGTACATGTCAGTGGGGGGAGAGGTGCTAAATGAGCGACACCGCAGAGTCGGCTACTTCAGCTAACGTCAGGGCAGGGACCTGGGAGCCAGGACTGCTGGGTCGGGTCCCAGCTTTGCCACTCTCCCTCTGTGTGCCTTGGGCAAGTCACTTCACCTGCCTGGGCTTGGGTGGCTATTTCCCTGCCTTACTGGACTTACCCAGGGGCCCTAAAGGAACCGCCAAACTCCTGCTTTTTCCCCAGAGGTTATCCTGAAATACCTTAGAGGACCCCCCATTTCATCACTGAGGATCTGTCTCAAGTGTTGGGTGGCGTGGAACCACTCCCACTCTTGGATGTCCTTGGCTCTGTCTCACTCCCAAGTGGCTGTGGGGAGCTGAGGGCGCTGTGGGCCTTGGAGTTGGTCAGTGGGAATCCTGAGGCTCTGGCACATCTCCGATGAAATTTGGTTGTTTGCCCCTTCGCTGGCTCCTTGCTGAGAGCAGGGCAGCGGCTCAGCATTCCCTTTCTGCAGTGCCGGCGTCGGGGTGAGAGCTGGTTTGAAGTGGGCCCTGTAGCGAAGGGACGGAGCGAGGCGTGAAGTAACGCCAGGCGCGATACGGTTTTGTTCCAGGGGAGTACATTAAAACATGGCGACCCAGGTACTTCCTTCTGAAAAGCGACGGCTCTTTCATCGGTTACAAGGAGCGGCCCGAGACGTCTGATCACAGCTTGCCGCCTCTGAACAACTTCTCGGTTGCAGGTACGTCTGCCAGTTACGCCCGGAGGTGCAGGGACACCCAAGGGACACATCTGTATCTCTCCCCAGCAAATGCATGGCCCCTTGGGAAAGCTGGCAGCCTCCTTCTCGCACAGCCCACATCCCCTCTGAAGCTGAGAGGAGAAGTCAGTCTCCAGGGTCCTTGTGCCATGGTGCTGTTTAGGGCCTTGTGGTGGTGCTGAGGGCTCGTCCAGCAGCTGCGTTCCCCTCTCACGCGCCGATGCTCTGACGTAACGGCCCCCCCAGCGCTGTCGCGGCGCAGGAGAACAGCAGACTGCTCTGCAACGTTTGCAAGTGGGGGACTGGTACAGGGTTACTCCCAGTAGTGCTGGCCCCACTGAGAGCCCTGGTATGGGCGGGCTGCCGGCTGCCATCTTTGAAAGGAAGCTGGCAGGCCGCAGAGACGGTACCAGGAGGGTACCCAGGTGTGGGCTGGGTGCTGTAGATGTGGCCAATGGGAGGCATTCAAAGACGCAGGGTTGTTATTTTAATGGGATCCTGCGATGAGCAGGGAGCCAGGGAGGAGATCGGGGGTTAGCAAAAGGGACCTGGTCTCAGAAATCACTGGTGGCCTGCACTGCCCCGCTCTGCCCCCAGAATGCCAGCTGATGAAGACTGAGCGGCCTCGGCCGAACACATTTGTCATTCGGTGCTTGCAGTGGACGACTGTCATCGAAAGAACCTTTCACGTGGACTCTCCTGACGAACGGTAGGTGCAGCTCCGCACACCCTGGCTGCATCCCCCCGGCCCATCACGCAGGGTGCGGCCAGGCTCTCTGGGAGCTTAGTCTTGGTCTGCAGATTCCTTGGCAGCCACTGGCCAGCCAGTGCCCCCAGCCCTGCGGAGAGGCAGATGTTCTCCCCACATCAAGTGGGAGATGGGGACAGAGGGAGAAGGGTGTGCCCACCCCCCTAGACCAGGATCGGGGGCCCCCCAGTGTTCCAGGTGCTACATCTCTTGCCCCCGACCCCTGGCTGAGCTCAGGGCTCCCCGCATGCCGAGCTGACCAGAGGGTGGGAGCGGGGAAGCGAAACGAAGTATTTCTGTTGCAGGGCAGGAGTGTTCGCGTGACCCGCCATTGGAAGGCCAAGCTAGGGACCCGCAACTCCAGCTGGGCTGTGCCTGGCCCTTAGCAGGGAGGCAGATGGAACCTGTCTGCTCCCTGGCTCCCAGGCTGGAATTCCCGCGAGTCCCAGCTCTGTGCTGCAGAACCAGCCACGCTGGTGCCGTGCCGCATGCTACCTACCAGAGCTCCTTGCCCCGCAGCCTCTGCTGCCCTGGGAGCCCTGGTGAGGTCAGGCACCACTAGCTGCTGGCAGAGTGGGCATCCGTAGCTGCTTTGGCCTGCGCTGCTCTGTGTGGCTTCCCAGCTCCCCACTGAGCCGTGCGAGCGAAGCTGGGCTCCGGCGGGGGCTGCTGTTGGGAGGCAGGCTTGTGGTGCATTGCGTTCACTGCTCAAGTTCTCCTCAACTAGTTGCCGGGGGCTCCCTGGCCTTCCCCTCGGGACCCTGGGGTCTCTGGGCAGCAATGCAAAGAGCTGCTTGCTCTGAGCCCAGCACGTCCTCACGTGGGGGCCTCCTGCAACCAGAACAAGTGGGGAGTTCTGTGTTTGTGTTAATTGCAAAGCAAAGGGCCGCTCTGATGTGGGGATGATGGGTTGCGCTGTCGGAGTGTGAGCCCAGGGGTGGGAAGTCCTGGGCTGAAATTGGTCAGGACACTGCTGGGACCTGGGGTCGCTGCTGTGGGAAAAGGAAGCGCCGAAGCCTTGTCAGCGGTGCTGACGCACCGATCCGCCCCTGCCGCGGTCTCCTTCCTCTGAAACCAGCATCCATGCTGTGGCACGTGCTGACCCCCGTGTTCCCCGCAGGGAGGAGTGGATGCACGCCATCCAGACAGTTGCCAACAGCCTAAAGAACCAGGAGCCCGAAGAAGACCCGATGGATTACAAGTGCGGCTCCCCCAGTGACACCACCGGAGCTGAGGAGATGGAAGTGGCCGTGAGCAAGACCCGGGCGAAAGCAGTAAGATGCCTACCAGGTTGAGGTTTCTCAGCGGGGGGGACGACCCCAAACCTTGTTCTGCGTGGACTGTGAGGTCAGGGTCTGGGGAAGGTCAGAACCCCCTGCGGCGGCGCAGTCATAGCACTGGGTCTGTTCCTCGCTCCAAGCTGCTAACGTCCCACGGCCAGGTTCTCCTGCGCGCTCGCTGAGAAGGAGAGTCACTCCGCCTGTGTCCCTCACAGGTGCTGATCGCTCAGGAACCCCGTCTCCTGCTACAGAAACACGCTGTGTGTTCTTTGCCCCCTCAGCACCTAATTGTCTGGAACACAGTTCCCTTTCACCAGTCATCTTCTGTCAGCTGAGGGCGGGACAATTGACTTGACCCCGTGATTTCTGCCAGCCCCTCCCCTAGCGGCTACAGGAAATATTTATCTGGAGCAAGAGGCTGCTCCGCGGGGACCTGGGAGTCAAATTGGTTGAGGTTGGCCAGTTGGCATGGAAGCACACGAGACCCTGGTTTAACCGGCAAGGGTGGAACTGCCCCCAGGGGGCTGGAGTGGGGCATAGCTGGGTGTCCTGACCACGTGCTGTTCTACCCAGGCTGGAACTAGCTACCCCGGTGAGGGAACCCCTCAGTTTTTGATTGGCTCGTTGGTCAGCGTTTCCCCATGTTGCAGTGCGTTAACCCCCCCCACCCCCCCGCTGCCTTTTTTCCTAGACCATGAACGATTTTGACTACCTGAAACTCTTGGGGAAAGGGACCTTTGGCAAAGTGATCCTGGTGCGGGAAAAGGCCACTGGGCGCTATTACGCCATGAAGATCCTGCGGAAAGAAGTCATCATCGCAAAGGTACGATCTGAGCAGGGGAGGGTCAGCACGGCGGGGCTCGGGGGCAGCTCACTGAAGGCAGAAGCCAAGTGAGACGAAAGCAGGCGTATTCCACACCCACAGTGTGAGCTGTATGTCATTGGGTGACCTCCTCTTCTGCAGTTCGTGGCTGGCTACACTCACTGTCCGTCTCTCTCCTGTGTGCATCCGTGGGAGCAAGGACAGAAATACTCACCAGGGCTTCAAAGACTTAGAAGTTAATGTGTTCGCCCGTCGCCATCTGCCTTCAGCTGGAAGCTGCTTGGGGCGGGGCTGTGTCTGTGTGGTGCTTGTACAGCACCTGGCGCCATGGGGGCTGCTACATGGCTGGGGTTCCTCGGGGCTAGAGCAGTAAATGGGGGCGGGGGATCTGTGGGCACTGAGTCAGCAACACACTTAAGCACCTGCTTCCCTTCAAGTTCAGTGGACTCAAGCGTATTCTCCCATGCTCTGCTGGCCAGTGATAAGCATTGTGCCTTGGCAGCTGTTCCCCTCTGGTGCGAATGCCGCCCTCCTGGGCTGGATTCCGGTCCGCACCTGCCAGCTCGAAGGCCCGCGGCTCTGGGGCTGGGTGGCATGGCTGGCTGTGAGCTCACAACTGATCTCCTGCTGTGTCTGTCTCTCCCCGCAGGACGAGGTGGCGCACACAGTTACAGAGAGCAGAGTGCTGCAGAACAGTAGGCATCCCTTCCTGACGGTAAATCCTGCCGTGGGGTCTCCGGGCGGGCGGGGCGGGCGTGCCAGCTGGGGAAGTTCCCAGAGGGTCACCAGGTGGGCGGGGCGGGTGTGCCCACTGAGGAAGTTCCCGTGGGGTCTCTGGGCAGGCGAGGCGGGCGTGCCAGCCGGGGAAGTTCCCGTGGGGTCTCCGGGCCGGCAGGGCGGGCATGCCAGCCGGGGAAGTTCCCGTGGGGTCTCTGGGCGGGCGGGGCGGGCGTGCCAGCCGGGGAAGTTCCCGTGGGGTCTCCGGGCCGGCAGGGCGGGCGTGCCAACGGGAGAAGTGGGCTGCTTACCTGCTAGTCTAAACCTTTTCAGTCTTCCAGTGTCACCTCCTTCAGCAGCGCAGCAAGTGTCCCCTGTCTTTAAACGCTGCCCCGAGCTGGGCGTCTGGGTGCAGAGCGTTCATCTCTCGCTTGCCGGCTCCTGGGCAGCCGATCCTGGGAGGGAGCATGAGCCAGGGCTGTGGAGGGCCAATGGGAAATGAATGTGCCAGTGCCCAGCTCCTGCCGTTGGCCTCAGGCTGGCGCTGGCGGCTGAGAGGCCCTGCGCTGGGCGTGGCGCCGGAGTGGGAGCCGGGATTTTAGCACTGCCGTTCCTCTGTGGTCCTGGGGAACGCCAAGCCATGCAGCTGGCAGCTGCCTCTTCTCAACCACTCCCTCTGTTGCAGGCGCTGAAGTACGCCTTTCAGACCAACGACCGGCTGTGCTTCGTGATGGAGTACGCCAATGGCGGAGAGGTGGGTCCGCTGTGTGCAGCCTGGCACCTCAAACAGCGGCACGGGCTGGGAAGGGGAAATGCGAAGGGGAGAGATTCAGGAGCCGTTCTGCCCCCTTCACTGGTGAGGGGGCCTGTGGGCCTGGCCAAGACCATGGTGGGGTGCAGAGGAGTCAGCGTGAGGGTGGCCCATGTCTGTGACTGACCCCCCCCCCCCCCCCCGCCCTCTCTGCGGCAGGGCAGAATTTCAGCTCGTCTGTCATCTCACTCGGGGGCTCTCAGGTCTTACAGCAGCTCGTGCCGGCCCCGGCCCCTGGCAGTGCTGTGTTAGCTCTGCCGTAAGGAGCTGGGACACAGGAAAATCTGCCCCTGCAGGCAGGGTCCTTCCCTGTCAGGACTCCTGGGTTCCCTGCCCACCCGTCACTGATTGGCCCTAGGAACGTCATTCTCCTAGCTATGGTGGGGATTGTTACCCACCTCCCACAGGACGGGGCGGCAGGTGTGGCTAATGCCATGTCCTGCTGGCAGCACTGACCAGCCTCTCCTAGCCAGCATTCCTGCTCTGCACCTTGCCACTTCCTCCAGCATTGTGTGCTGGGCTTGGTGAGGGAGACACAAGTATGTGAGGGAACCTGTGAATCGCATGGCTCGGGGCATGTTCTCCCACCTTGGGAGTGCTCAGGGCAATGCGCGTCGTACACACCCGCCGGCGTTATCGCCGGCTCAGGGCTGCCAGAGCCATCGGCCCTCGATTGGCTGCCTTCGCACTAACGGCCCCCACTCGGTTTTCCTTCCCTCCAGCTGTTTTTCCACCTTTCGAGAGAGCGCGTGTTCACAGAGGACCGGGCCCGTTTCTATGGTGCTGAGATTGTGTCGGCGCTAGAGTACCTGCACTCCAGGGACGTGGTCTACAGGGACATCAAGGTAATGTCGGGGCAAACAGCCGTCTTTGGGGTGCTGAGTGCCTGTGGCTGCAGCTGGAGTCGGTGCTCAGAGCCACTGGAAACCAGGTTCCTGGATTTTAAAAAATGAACTGGGATTCTATGCCGTTGGGTCCCTTTCCCCACATTGCTTGGCTCGGCAGTGCCGCGGCCTGGCTGGATTTCGTCGCTGCAGCAGGGTGTCTGGAGAACAGGTGGCGAGGGCCCTTCTCTCCTGTCCCTGCTTCTGAGGGCACCGTCCCACCCCCACGACGGCCTGGCAAGCGCTTGATTTGTGTGGCGGGTAGTTCAAAGCTTCCTCTTTTAACCACCCCCCTGTCCTGGGTGATCTGCCCTTGGCTTGCCTGCCTGCCCGGATGCTGGGCTTCTGGCTGGGATTCCGGGCTGCTCCTGAAGGGAGCCAGACTGCCCGCGTCCAGCGCAGTGATCTTGCTGGGGTTGACGAGGACTGACTTGCTGTGATTGTTACCCAGGTCAAACGATGGTGGTGGCGTCTGTGCAGACTAGCCACCGTGCCTCATCGAGCTCACAGCCTCAGCTCCGTGTGGACGAGTGAGTGGAATTAACCGGAGCTCTGACTCCCTCGCTCCCTCTCTGCCTTTCAGCTGGAGAACCTGATGCTGGATAAAGACGGCCACATCAAGATCACGGACTTCGGGCTTTGTAAGGAAGGCATAACGGACGGCGCCACCATGAAAACCTTTTGCGGGACGCCAGAGTACCTGGCCCCAGAGGTATTGATCCCTCACTATTAGGTGTATTACGGTAACACCGCCCCGACCTAGTCCAGGGCAGATTGGGAGCCAGGACTCCTGGGTTCTGTCCCAGCTCTGGGAGGGGAGTGGGGCTAGTGGTTAGAGCAGGGGGGCTGGGAGCCAGGGCTCCTGGGTTCTATCCCAGCTCTGGGAGGGGAGTGGGGGCTAGTGGTTAGAGCAGGGGGGTTGGGAGCCAGGACTCCTGGGTTCTGTCCCAGCTTGGGGAGGGGAGGGGGGCTAGTGGCCGGACTCCTCTCCACAGCTCACGAGCCCCCTGCTTTCCCTGCACAGGTGCTGGAGGACAACGACTACGGGCGGGCTGTGGACTGGTGGGGGCTGGGCGTCGTCATGTACGAGATGATGTGTGGCCGCCTCCCCTTCTACAACCAGGATCATGAGCGGCTCTTCGAGCTGATCCTCATGGAGGAGATCCGCTTCCCCCGGACCCTCAGCCCCGAGGCCAAGGCTCTGCTGGCCGGGCTGCTCAAGAAGGACCCCAAGCAGAGGTGGGCACTCTCACGGGGTCCCCGGGTGATACTCTGGAGCTGCTCCCCGCAAAGCCAGTCAGGACTTTGGGTAGCCTCATCTCCCTTGGAGCAGACTTGTTCAGGGCATGAAGCTCCCACGGCTTCACCTCCCGGGTCTCTCCTTGGAGCATTCAGCATCCTCTGCCCCTCCGTGTGCTTCCCACAGTGAGCCCACCCAGGCGGGGTCCTGGGGAAGCCACAGGGTTCTGCACCCCCACTTTGCAGTCAGACGTGACTCTTAGCCAGCAAAACAGAGGTTTATTCGATGACAGGAACAGGGTCTAAAACAGAGCTTGTAGGTACAGCGAACCGGACCCCTCGGCCGGGTCCATTCTGCGGGGGCAGTGAGCCAGACCCCCACGTCTGCACTTCACTCCTCGTCCCCAGCCAGCTCCAGACTAACAATCCCCTCCAGCCCCTCCTCTCTGCTCAGCTCCTTTCCCCGGGCCAGGAGGTCACCTGATCTCTTTGTTCTCCCCCACCTTTAGCATCCCCTCGCAAGGGGGAAAGGCCTGGCCATTAGTTGCCAGGAGACAGAGGGTGGCCAGACTGAGGCCCCCCCCAGTATTCAGAGGGAACATTAAGAACAGCCCCACTTCCCCACAGGCACATGGCACCGGCTCTTGGCTCTCGCTGGCCGCAGATGCGTCAGTCGCCGTGGAGACGGTCAGGACTGGGATAGTGCCGGAGATCCCCCATGCCAGGTGTCCTCGGCTCCTGCGCAGACTCCTGGCTTACAGCTCCCAGGCTCTTCCCTGGGCAGGCCCCTGGCCTGGCTTGGGCAGAGCTCAGAGCAGCTGGCACTGGACTCCAGGGGTCTAGACGCAGACGGTCCAGCGGGGCCAGGCCAAGAGCCTAGGGAGCTGCGCTGGTGTCCGCGTTGCTGATGGCCTCAGGCCGGGGTCCTGGTGCTTCACAAGGGGCTCCCTGACCTTTGGCGACATTTGACTAAGTGGATTTCAAAGTGCCCCTGGAAAGCAGTGCAGGTGGCCCAGGCCCCAGAGCATGGCCCAGGGGGTAAGGCTGCTCTGTGTCCCCAGGCTAGGCGGAGGGCCCACTGACGCCAAGGAGGTGATGGAGCACCGCTTCTTCACGGCCATCAACTGGCAAGACGTGGTTCAGAGGAAGGTAAGAGGGGGGAACCCTCTTTGCTGTGGGGAGGTTGGGGGTTTTCTCATCCCCTGAACCACTTATCTGAAGAGTTCTCGGAACAGCCACTGCCACCGAGTATGTGTGAGGCTGGGCAGAACCCGCCCGCCAGCACGGAGCAGAGCTTGCTGTCCCACCTGCTGGGACGGACAGGAAGGGAAGTCCTGGCTCTCCCTTCCCTACATTTAACAGCTCCACGAGGAAGCTCTGGCTGCTCACAGCGCAGCCCCTTTGGTTTGAACTGCGAGACCCCGGTGCTGTAAAGTAACACTGTCCCGTCAGAATCATCCTTCTGAGAAAGTGATCCCAGGCAGGGTTGGGTGAGGCTACGGAACTGCTGGCCATCGTCAGGGGCTGATTTCCTCCTGGCGTGCGTGGTGCAATAGAGCCATTCGCACAGGATGCCAGTGCCGGGTGAGGGCCGGTCACGTCGCAGACGTGCCCCGGCGTCGGTGCTGGGTGAGGGCCTGGGGGGCCGGTCACTTGCACGGCTTCTCATGCTTGGCTCAGAGCTGCGGTGGCTGGTTTGCAGACCCAGGGGGAGGAGGGGTTGGAGCCGTCTAAAGCCAGGCCTGCTTTTCGTGGGAACCTCCCTTCACATGGCATCAGGCGTCACTGCTCGGCAAGCGTCTGGGTGGGGCGCTGCGGATTAGCTCACGGGGTGAGTGGAAATGGGCGCAGCCCCTGGGGCCCCAGGGCCGGTTTCAGATGGCGAGCGGCGTCGCTTGGTGTAACGGGGGCTGACGCTGCTCTCAGCAGCCATAGGAGCTGAGGTGGAGCTGGGCCCTGGGATGGTTCAGTGGCAGGCACAGACCCAGCCGCGCTGTCGTGCTGGGACTGGTGGGAGCCAGTGGACATTCCCTGTTACTGATCGCAGCCTCTGTTGCTCTGCAGCTCGTCCCACCGTTTAAGCCCCAAGTGACATCTGAGATCGACACGCGATACTTTGACGATGAGTTCACGGCGCAGTCGATCACCATCACGCCCCCTGACCGATGTGAGTATGGCCGGGCCGGGCTCTAGGGAGGGGCTGAAATGGAGGGAGCGTCGCGCCGCTCCGCCCTGCCCAGCACAGAAACAGGGCAAGCCTGGCTGCTGTAGCGGCGTAAGCACAGGACCAGGAGCTCTACGCACTGTCATGGCACCGCATTGTGTCGTGAGGATGTCAGCAGGGCAGGGAGTGCGTCGGGCTGTACACCGAGTGGCTGATACCTGTGCGGGGATGTCAGCTGAAAGATCTCAAGACGCAGGGTTTGGGAGAAGTCACGAGGACCGGCACAGGTCTGGGGCCTTGTGTTGCCGGGTGCTGCTCAGACACGCAGCGAGAGCCACTCGCGGAGGGAGAAGGGAATGGTGGTCCCCAGTGTAGCCTGGGACCAAGCTGGGAGCAGGCCTCTGCGGTTCCAGCCCACCAGGCTCCCGGCTTGCTCTTGGTGGGAAGGAGGCAGAGATAACACCACGTAGCCCGACTCCTGGGCATCTCGGGTTGCGCAGGCTCTGGAGGCGATTTGCAGAAGCACCCAAGGGGTTTAGGAGCATGAGTCCTGTTGAAGGCCACCTGGACACTGTGCTCCCAACTCCCTGTGGTGCTTGGAGACACCCCCCCTCCCCATAAGCCGCTTCTCTCTCTGGCTGCAGATGACAGCATGGACTCCCTGGAGGCCGATCAGCGGACGCACTTCCCCCAGTTCTCCTACTCCGCCAGCATCCGAGAATAGGTGGCGGCAGGCAGAGACTTGGGCTCCGAGCATGGGAGAACTTGTTGGTTTTGTTCCTGGGATTTCTCTCCAGCAATCTGCTCACACACTAGCCCGGCTCCTGGAGGTGCAGGGGCAGCCCCAGCTGTTTGAAACGCCGCCAGCCTGGCATCGCACCGCCGGACGGAGCCGCGTTGAAAGGAAGGAAGTGCTCCTGCTCTGGGGCTCTGAGCAGCTCCGAGCCCTGCTGGTTCAGTACCATGGGGTTGCTTTGATTTTTAAACTCCTAGAAGTGCTTACAGCTTTTAAGGACAGCCCACCCCACGAGTGAGCCTTCCTCCAGTGTCCGAGAGCCCCTCGCGCCCTGCGGGCCGGGATGTCAGCTCGCCATAACCTAAACCCAGCCCCGGAGAGAGGTTCGTGGAGAGGAATCCTGTGGAATCGAAACTGACTCGCCAGGAATGCCGAGCTTTCTGGTGGTAATGGAGAGCGCCGCCGAGTGGACGGGACGGGACGGGACGGGACTCTCCGCTGGGACGCACAGCAAACCCTCGGAGCAGGCCGACAGCCCGGCGGGTTGGCCCTCAGCCCAGAGGGCTGTTTACTTCATTGCTCCATTAGCTCGGCTCTGGTGCGGTGAGGGATGCTGGCTCCTAGCCCCAGGGTTGGGTTCGTGGGTCCTGTTTTCTCTTCTGCCTGTTACATCTTTACAGCCCTTCCTGCACCTGAAGGGAAAGGGACACAACCGAGCCGGTGGAAGCCAGAGCCGCGTGGATCTCGGCAGGCGGGCAGGAGGGAGGGACGGGAGCACTTGGAGACTCAGCAAGGCTCCCATGGCACAATAGCACTAAGGAAGAAACCGGTTCTTTCCACGGGAAGTGACGTGTCAGGAAGGCCAGGGGTTCTCGTCGGGGGAAAGCCGACCCCAGCCCATGACAGTACCTGTGTACAATGCACACGGTTGTCAAAGCAATAACGTTTTTTCTTCAAAGCTGCCTTAAAGCCAGAAGTCGGCGCTGCGATTAGTTCACACCCGGCGTGCGGCAAGATTTTCTACAGAACAACTGGGCGGCTAATAAACTCTGCAGCGCTCAGCCAGAGACGCTCCTTCCTCTGCTGCTCCTGTGAGCCTCTCGCTCGCCAGCTCAGCCCCCCGACTGGGCTAAGCTTTTCCCACAGCGCACGCTAAAGGCCCCGTTTGCCCATCAGGATGCCCCCTGCGCTGTCACTGACGCTGCCGAGGGACTGGGAAGCGCCGCACCATCTCACCCAGCGCCAGTGGCTGGGCAGAGTGCATCGGGCGCCAGAGACCGTTATGAGTCACAGGCGCTGAGCACTCTTCCCCCTTTGTCACTGGGCTGCCGGCTCCTGGACCCCACGTGTCAGACTCAAATGCTCTGAAGCCATCTGCAGCTTTGAGGGGCAATGGGGAGCAGCTGCCTTCTGCTCCTCCTGGCGTCGCGGAGCCACAGCGTGTCTCCCTGCCCAGCAGCTCTGAGCTACGCCTGGGCCGTCAATTGCGTGGCCCTGGGCGGCTGCCATTGTGCCTGGGATGCCGGTTACACCCACGGTGTAGGGCATGTGGCGGGGGACCCAGACGCTGGGGCTTGCTGCAGCTGCTCGGACAGAGACCCTGGCCCCCGCGGTGTCTGTCAGACACGTTTTGATGGAACATTCTCACCTGCTTTGGTGTCTGGGCCAAGCTGCGTCCTGGCATGCGGGGTCTGTTTCCCCAAGATTTTCACTTAAGTCAGCCAGTTGGCCATGAATTCTGGGGGTGGGTTCCCCACGGGGCTGTTCCCTTGCAGGCAAGGGACGCACCGGTGAACGGCTGACGCCCAGAACACCGTGTGGTCTCGTGGTTTGGGAAATAGACGATTAGGTCTGGTCTGAGGGATGGGGGCCAGGGCTCTCGGTACAGACGCCCCAAGTGCTCGGCTCCTGCTCTGCAGTCAGGCCCCGGGGTTGCTGCACTGGGGCTTGACGTACTTGCCAGCTCTTTGTTGTTAAGCTCTTGAGTATTTCTGCTGCTTTTACCAGCTGCTCTGGGTCCCGGCTGCTCCTCGCCAAAGCCTCTGAATTTCTCAGGGAGGGCGAGAGCCTCATCCCAAGTGTGGGAGCCAGCCGTGCAGCCTGGCTGCGATGTGGGGGAGATGTACCACTGGTCGGCTGCTCCCCAGTTCTGAGCTGCGGGCCAGACCGCAGGGCTGAGCCCAGGCTGGGCCCCGTTTGCTGCAGGATCTGGGGCTACTCAGCGAGGGGTCCCCGTGACCCTTCCATCCCCAGATATGGCTCCAGCGTCGCTCGCACGCAGTGACTTGGCCTGAATTTGAGGCTCAGGCACTTGCACTCAGAGGGGGGATGGTTCTTGGGACGTGCCCCTGGCAGCACTGGCACAGGGGGCTAGGGCGGTTTCCCCTGCTCGTTCAGAGCACACCGGAGAGTCCCGGCAGCGCTGGTCTGTCTCTTCCCGCAGCCCAGGGTTCTGGCGTGGGACCTGCAGAACGGCAGGTGCCCCCGAGCTGCTGGAGTCCATCTGGGAATGGCCCTGCATGGGCAGCCCCAGGCTGAACTGAGGAGCCAGATTTGTGCCCTGCCTCCACTGGAGAGACACTCGTCTCCCCCATGTGATGGGGTCTGCTCCTGGCTGCAGCTGGGCCTGGGGAGGGAGGCCTTGCCAGGCTCAGTGCTTCCCCAAGGGTCCCAGCAGAAGGTTTATCCCCATTGCTCTCCCAGGGAATGCCCCCAGGGTTACACAGCTGGGGAGGAAACCCCCGTCTCCCAGTCCGGTGCCTTCAACCTCCCTGGGCTTCCCCAAGCTCTGCGGCAGGTCTGTGCGCCAGCGGCCGAGGCCAGTTCTGAATGTGCAGAACTCAGCTGGCGGCTTCAGCATCCGGGGAGCAGCGTGTCCCCCCCATGCCTGGGCTGCCGGGCCGGGGTGAGTGCACGCGAGGCTGCCGGCTGCTGCTGGGGTGGAGAAGCATTTGCGGATACTGTCAAAGTGCATCATTGCTTGGCCTGTGTATTTCACGCTGTGTGTCAGGGAGCCAGGTGGGACCTTGGCAAAGCTTTAATTTAAAACCCATGTGGCCACCTGGGTTGCCTGTCTGTGACCAGGTCACACACACACACACACCCCCGGGGCGCGGTGCTTTGGGCAGGTGCCCCCTGCCCCCGGGGCGCGGTGCTCTGGCTGTTTCTCGCTGAGCCTTAATGCCCATTTGGCCTTTCGCTTGCTGCGTGTTGCTGGAATTTCAAGTTGATTCACCTGGCTCAGGTGCTGGGCTGCCGAGACCTCCCCTCCCACCAGCACTACGGGCTTTGCTGCCCACCCAGTGCCCTTCTGTGCCTCACCAAAGGGTGAGGGCTGCCCCCCAGCTGGCAGGGGCTGTCCCAGGCACAGTTCCCATTGAGAGCTTCTACTCTGCCCTGGTGTGCGGCCCAGCCCGGCAGCTGCCCAGCTTTGAGAGTGGACGAGCAGCCAGCGGGGCAGGAGCTTTCTCCCCCGGGGGGGTGGGAGTTTTTACTTCTGTGGCGTGTGTGAGAGCTCTGCTGTGGGGCTGGGGTGTGCCAGAAGCCGTCAGCGGCCCCCTCGGGGCAGGGCAGGGCAGGGTGGTGACCGGACACCCCCGCGGCAGAGTTGCACCAGCTGAAGTGCGTTACAGACTGAGACATCCTCGTGGGTCTCCCAGCAGCGATGGGGGATGAACGTCTCCAAAGCTGGATTTGGACGCACGCAGCCCAGCTGCCAGGCGGCGATACTTGAGTCGCTCTGTACGATAAGGTGTGTGGGTTCGGGATATTCTGCTTTGCCTAGGACCGGGCCGCTGATGTTCCTGGAGTGTTTTGCTCTGTAAATCTGGCCACGCTGCGCTCCCCTGCGCCCCTGGATTTGTACGGTACAAGCAATAAAATGTTTTTGGAGCTTTGGGCCCCACATGTTGTATCCCCCCCAATCCCGGCGCTGGGGTTCGCCCCAGGAACTGCTCTCGCTCCAACCCCGGATCCTGTCGGGCACGTCCGGCCTGCTGAGGTGGAGAGAGGCCCCAGAGACCCGCAGCGCTGGGGTGAGAACCTGGCCCCTGCCCAGAGCCAGGCCGTGGCTTCTTTCCCAGGCCGGCACCTGCTCGCAGTGTTTCACTAGGAAATCCAGGCTCCAGGGCCCGGTTCTGAGGGGGGCCGAGCCCCAGCCAACTGGGCCCAACTCCCCGTTCCCTTGGGGAGCCCCCCAGGTCTGCAGGAAACTCCCCGTGTCCTCTGGAGTCTGCAGGGACCTGGCCTGGGAACAGCTAGGCCCACGTGCACCCCCACAGGCCTGTGCCCACTCAGCAACTCGCCAGGTCCGAAGGGAGCCCAGCAGCCGAGGCGTGGGGTCAGGAGCTGCTCCCCAAGCAACACACGTTCCTGTGGGGCCAGCGCTGCCCAGACCCCGGCCCAGAGCAGGGCCCCCTCGCATCGGGTGCTGCTCAGACACAGTGAGAGACGCTCTGGGTCCCTCAGAGGATCCTTTCCCCCCATATTACCACGGGGAAGCTGAGGCTGAGACAAGGAGGGACCTGCCTCCCATTGTCTGGGGAGACTGTCTGTTCCCAGCCCCTGTGTTCCTTGCTTGACCGCGCTGACCCCTTCGCACAGCATGTGTGGCTGCAGCATGGCCCTTTCATTGCCTGTCTCTGGGCCCCAATCCAGCATCCCGATCCCTTCACAAACCAAATACCATGACACAAGGTCGCTGCCTCGAGGAATGCAGCTGTGTCTGGCGTGAGACTTGGGGCAGGGACCTGTTGTGCTCTGCTGAGATGCAGCCCCCTCTGGGCTGTTTATACAGGGATCCCTTGACCAGCCCTGATACGCAGCCACCTCTGGGGTGAAACACTGCAACTGTTCAACAGCAGCACTGAACGGCTGCAAGGAAGGATCCTGCATCCAGCTGAAGCTGCAGGGGAGATTTAGGGAGGCCAAAGGGGATTATTATCCAGGTTGGATTTTCACTTGGACATCAGGGTTTAAACCCTTCCCCCCCCCACATACACACCTTTTGCAAAACAGGCTGTGGGATGGTGGGGGAGAAGCAGGGGGAGTTTTGCAGCTACCCCCCCTTGCCCTCAGTTCTCCCCCGAGGCCCCATATGCCCGGCAGACACGGCCCCACGTGTCCCGAGGTCACCCAGCCACGCTGTACCGGGGCACCAGCCTGCTGCAATCGATGGGCCTCAGCCCAGCTCCCCTGGCGCAGGCACCTTTGTTCTACATTTTAGCCTGGAATAATCCTGCTTGACGGGGTGTTCGAGCCCGTGTAAGCGCACGGGCACCGCCAAGCAGAGAGCTGCACGAGGCAGCGAACGAGACAGTTCACTACGTGCACTAGAGCCAGGGGGACCAGACAGCAAATGTGAAAAATTGGGACGGGGTAGGGGGTAATAGGAGCCTAGATAAGAAAAGGTTTCAGAGTAGCAGTGGTGGTAGTCTGTATCCGCAGAAAGAACAGGAGCCTGGTGGCACCTTAGAGACTAACACATTTATTTCAGCATAAGCTTTCGTGGGCTACAGCTCACTTCATCGGGTGCACAGAATGGAACATGTAGTGAGGAGATATAAACACATACAGAGAGCATGGAAAGGGGGAGCTGTCTGTCACGGAGTCCCTGGGCGATGCTCTGGAACCGCTCCCCACTAAGCCAGTCAGGACTTTGGGGAGCCTCCTCTCCCTTGGAGCAGACTTGTTCAGGGCAAGAAGCTCACACGGCTTCACCTCCTGGGTCTCTCCTTGGAGCATTCAGCATCCTCTGCCCCTCCGTGGGCTTCCCACAGCGAGCCCACCCAGGCGGGGTCCTGGGG
>NC_133779.1:1212489-1229118 GCF_003597395.2 Chelonoidis abingdonii
GAGGAGGAGAGGCAGGACAGTTTGGGTTTGGGCTATGGGGAGGAATTCAGGGGATCCTAGCTGGGATCCAAGCACCCTGAACCCCCAGAAGGACTCAGTGGAGGGGTCCGGACTGTGCCTGCAAGCTCTGCTGTAACCTGTGTTCCTGTTGTCCAATAAACCTTCTGTTTTACTGGCTGGATAAAAGTCACTGTGGGTCCCAGGAAGAGGGGTGCAGGGCCGGACTCCGTGACACAGGCATTTAGGTGCACTGGCCCTTTGCTCTGCAGCAATCACACACCCTTATCCCACCACCTAGATATTAAGAACTGCCTAGGGGACACTGAGGCACCAACACAGTATTCAGAGCAAACATTAAGAACGGTCCCAGTTCGTCACACTGTCTTACCTCTCAGAGTTGGTAAGACAACTCCCCCCTTTTCATGCTCTCTGTATGTGTATTTATCTCGTCACTCGATGTTCCATTCTGTGCACCCGATGAAGTGAGCTGTAGCCCACGAGAGCTTATGCTGAAATAAATGTGTTAGTCTCTAAGGTGCCACCAGGCTCCTGTTCTTTTTGTAAGAAAAAGCGACAACGATTGAGACTGTCCCTAGAAAATCAGGACATCTGGTCACCCTAACTGGAGCAGCTGCTAGAAACCCCAGCCGAGATCAGGGCCCCGTCACGCCAGGCGCTGCACTGACCCCGACCGAGATCAGGGCCCCGTCACGCCAGGCACTGCACCAACCGAGACCAGGGCCCCAACGCACCAAGCGCTGCCCAGACCCCGACCGAGATCAGGGCCCCATCACGCCAGCTGCTGCACCGACCCTGACTGAGATCAGGGCCCCGTCACGCCAGGCGCTGCACCGACCGAGACCAGGGCCCCAACGCACCAGCCGCTGCCCAGACCCCGACCGAGATCAGGGCCCTGTTGGGCCAGGCGCGACCAGACCCCAACCACCATCAGGGCCCTGCTGCCCTCCTTGCTCGGGCTGCAGACGTGTGGCACCTGCTGCCCCGGGGCAGCTTCCCCCTCTCACAGACTCCCAGTCATGCCCACTCTTGGCCCCGTGCAGTCGGTGGGGGGTGTCCCTTCAGTGCGACAGCCCTTTTCGGGGGGCCACTCTCTCTGGGGGTCAGGCCCCTCCACCTCCTGGAGCCGCACCTCTCTGAGCCTCAGCATATTTGTCTCTGCCATGGGCCCCCCCAGGGAGTCCCCTCGCTCTGGACCCCCCAGGGCCTCCACCCCCCGAAGGGGATGATCCCCCCTGTTCTCTAGCCCGGAGCGACTCTCCCCCAGCATAACACAGGAAGGTTTATTGAGAGCTGAACCCAGCACAGGAAACTCTCCAGCCTCAGGCCTGGCCTCCCTCAGCCCAGCACATCCCAGTCCTCCTGCAGCCAGGGGGGCTCTGCCTGCTCCCCCCTCCAGCCCTGAGCCCCCCTGCTTCCCAGCTGGGCCTCTGATATCCCCAGCCCCAAGCCGCTCTGTCCATTGGCTTCTCTCCAGGGAAACGGTCATAAACCAGGGCCTGGATCTCCTCTCCTCTCGGCCCCCCTCTGGCCCCTCTGGCTGGAGCCGGCTGGTCAGGTCACCGGGGTCCTCTCCCCGCAGCTCATTGTCCCCCACTGGCCAGAACCGGCTGTGACTCCTGAGCTGGGTCTCCAGGTCACCGGTCGCTGGCGTCTCCATCCTCCAGCAATCGGCCGGGGTCCCGAGTTCCCTCTCTAGTCCTGTGTCCCAACAAACTCCCCTCCCCTCCCCTTCCCTCGTTAAACCAGTAACACCCCGGGACACCGAGTCCCACCCCCTCGGCATGCAACCCCCTGGGAAAACAAGGAAATCCAAGAAAACCCCCCGCTTCGTCACAGCCCCTCCCCCTCCCCCGTGAGCTGCCACCAATAGCGCACAGGGCCCCACCTGCCCCTACGAAGGGCATTAATTTAGCAGGGCCAGCCACAGCCCTCGTGGTGCCTGCCCTCGAGTTCTCGCTGTGCTTGATGTGGGCTGCACGGGGCCAACCCCCAAGTACCATGAGCTGAGAGGCCTGCCCCCAGCAGAGAATGGTACAGCTGCTGGGGGCTGCTAAAGAGCCCCTGAGCTCAGCTGCCCCTGTCATCCAGGACCTGGCCCTGGCGAAACATTCCCCGCATCTAGTAGCCTGTGGGCCAGTGGGGCTGAATATGGGGGAGGGGGTCTCCCGCCCCACCTCCACCCCAGTGAATCAGGCTGGCTCTGGGCGCCCACAGAAGCAAGTCCCACCGTCCTGCCAGTCGTGTTCTCCTGGGTCTGGACGCCTGGTCTGGCACTTGCTGGGGTGGGGGGATCTGTGCCAATGACAAGCTCCCACAAGGCGGGCGGAATCCAGGAGTCCTGTGGGCGTGCACTTGTGGGGGCTCCCTTGTTCGTGGGGGGACAGGCGGTTGGGTTCCCAGGAGACAGCTCAGCCTGGGGCCAGCGGCCCAGGCCAAACTCCCATCTCGCAGGCCCATGGGCCACCCTACGTGGGTATTGTGGGTTCAGGAATACCCCCTGTCCCATATGGGTCCCTTCCTGAACCCAGGTCTCTCGAGCAGCTGCAGGCAGAAGAGAAGGAGCCGCGAAAGCAAGAACAGGGCCCTGTGGGGACAAGGCGAGCCAGAGGTGAGTTCGGAGCCCTGGGGTGGGGAGGGGAAGCACATTCGCTGTCTGTGCAGCACCCAACACCACCCGCGCCCAGGGCTGCGGCCTCGAGAGCAGCCGGTATGGCCCTGCGGCAACCAGCGCAGCTTCCAGCCTTCTACTGCTGCCCGGACTGCCCACATCTGTGCCTCGTTTCCCCACCTGTCCTGGGAGAAGGCCTTCTCTGCTGTGCAGCTGGAGCTCTGTGGGCAGGGCCCTGATTTCGTCGGGTCTGGGCAGCGCCCTGCCTGACCGCTCGATCTCGACTGGTCTGGGCAGCGCCTGCAATGGGAGGTGGGTGCTACCATACGCACCTAACAGCATTCTCAAGCTCGGACCGGCAGGGAGGGTCCAGCGGCTGTGGAGGGGCCCCATGGGGGCAGGAGGAAGTATCTAAGGAGGCCCCAGTTGGTCTGGGCTAGCCCAGCCTAGAGGGCAGCAGGGGCTGGGCGTGTGCCTCTGGCCGTTGCTGCGCTCTTGGGCTAGATGTCAGGCCTGGTCCCGCTCTGGGCGTGACCGCCAGTGTCTCGTGTTGGCCAGTGATGCCGGGTCTTTCTCCCAAACGCTGGTCTTGTGTGGCACTGCGAGGGAGTGCCAGCTCCGGGGGCTCAGGGTCCCAGCCTGTCACCTAGGTGGCTGGTTTCCACATGGCAGCTGGCACTGATGGTTACAGGGTGTTCTCTGCTGCCCTAGCTCTGGTCCCGGGGGGCCCTGCGGCACCTCCCCGGTGGGCTGTTTGGGGTGCGGGGCTTGTGTGCGCTCGCCCCACACCCCTCTCTCTTGCAGAAGAAGCCCAGGCAGCCGGGTCGAGAGGCAGCACCAGAGAAAAGAGGGTTTGCCCAGCGGTCCGGTGACCCCGTCCTGCAGAGAGTGAGCCTGCTGGAGGGTTGGGCGTGGGTGGAGGTGGGGCCAGGTGCACCATCCAGCATCCTCCCTGCGGGCCCACAGCGGCAGAGCTGCCACAGGCAGCCCCACAAGTGCTGCCTCTGGTGGGGCGCTGTTGGGAGCCCACAGCAGTGGGAGTCAGAGCAGACCCTGAGGGAAGGTGCCTAGGGGCTGAGAGCATGTGAAAAGTTCGTAGCCCCCTGCCCGTTTCTGTCTGTGGCTGTGGACCGTCTCTCCCCGCAGGGGGCCGCCGGGGCCCAGGCGCTGCTCTGTGTGCCTGGGGCGCTGGGGAGCGTGGCTGGTGACCTGTCTCTCCCGCAGGGGGCTGCCCGGGGCCCACGCTGCTCTGTGTGCCGAGGCCTGGCCGAGGAGTGAGCCAGGCACTGTCAGTTGCGGGTATGGCCCTGGAGCAGGACTACGCTGGGAATCTTCACCAGCATGATGGTGAGTGCGCGGGGGGGGGGCGTTGCGGGCGCAGGCCATGGGGTGGGTTAAATCACATGGAGCGGCTCCTGGCTACATGGCTATGTCCCTGGTGGGAAGCAGCTTCTGGGGCTTGGACGGTCAGACCAGCCTCCCTGCCACGGCTACCCCTCATGATAAAATGAGATTTCCCCAGGAGCACCAAGGCCCAGCTGACTTCTGGTCCCATCCCGGTCTGGGAGGAGTGGGTCTACTGGTTAGAGCGGGGGGCTGGGAGCCGGACTCTGGGTTCCTCCTGCTCTGGAGGGGAGCTGGCGTCTCTGGTTAGAGCAGGGGGCTGGAGCAGCTACTCACCGGGTTCCGTCTCCGGCTCCTGGGAGGGCAGTCGGCTGCGAGCTTTCTCGCCTCGGCCCCGGACGTTCACCCCCCTGACGGGCTCCTAGTGCCGCGTCCTCGCACCCGGCCGTAGACGGTCTGACGAGTCACGCCCTTCCCTAGCCGCCGCTTCTGTCCCTCGGCATTGGATCTCGCTTAGCCTACGCGTGGCCCCACGCTGTCCCTTGTGGCGCGACTCGTGGCTTGCCTGGCCACTCGCCCCCCGATGTCCACGTGTCGCGACTACCCCTCCCTATCTTCCCCCACAGATGGCCCACAATCTCTCGGCTACCCGCTCCACTCTTCCCCCTGCCCAGCTTCCCCCGACCCGACCCCTGACTCTCCCCGCCTGCGCGGCTCTCCGCAGCCCTCCAAGAAACAACTGTGTGCAGTGTCTGTGGGCGCACAGCTCCCACCCCCCCACTCTAACACTAGCCACCTCCCGTACAGCCTAGGAGAACCGATATATACCCCTGAGCGACTAGCCTCCCCCACCCGAGCGTCGGGTAGGAGATCCCAGCGGTGTTGCGAGCAGTGCCCTACGCATTACGGTAGGTACCAGTTGCGTCCGCAGACACCTCTCTCCTCGGCCCCGCGAGCCGGTGCGACGCTTCGAGTTTTGGGATGCCCATGCACTGCAGTGGCCGGTGACCCTGCCCTCACTTCGCTAGCTAACCTTACATAGTAGGGCAAGTTAAACCACCCTCAGCACTCAGGCCACTCTTACGTGCGTCCCCTCAGTATGCTCCTTGCCGAGGGAGCTCCAGATTGGTGACTCGGTCCTGACGGTGACCTGGAGTCACGGTGACCGGTCCCGCAGGTGGAGTACCTGGGGGCCCGCCTGGGCGGGCGGATGAGACGCACGGTGTACGGCCGGTGTACCTGGAGGCAACCGTAATATTCAAGCGCTACGATGAACCGGCCCATTCGACTCGAAAGGCAGACGGCGAGTGGGGGAGGGTCCGGCCCTGCAGGGCCATCCGGGGGCTAGGGCATCGCACCAGTATGCCTCTTGCGTTGGCATGTGCAGTTAAAGTGGGCGGAGTGCGGAACTACAGTGACTTGTCCCTGAGGTAAGGCAGGTGCCGGACGCCTGGGTCCTCCCCGGCCCTCGGGGGGTGTGGCTTAGTGTTAGAGTGGGGGGGGTGCTGGAACCTGGATCGCTGGGGTTCCTCCCTGCTCCACGGGGGTGGCAGTGTTGAGTGGGGGTGGGGAAGCTGTGGCCCAGACACTGGGTTCTGTGTTTCTTTAGAGGGCTGGGGAAAGCTGGCAGGAGGGAGGAAGTCAGGGGGTGGATGTGGGGGGTCGGGAGGGAGAGTTGGGGGGCAGATTGGGGCCATGTGGGAGATAGGGGGGGAGTCGGGGGCTGGAGGGAGAGTCCGGGGCTGGGCTGACAGTGGGAAGGCATCGGGGGCTGGAGGGAGAGTCAGAGTGGCGTTGGGGGAGCCTGGGGTGACCATCAGGGGGGTGACCGTAGGGATTCGGGAGGAGAAGAGTCGACGGCGGAGATGGGGGTGACAGTCGGGAGCTTCGGGGAAGGACACTGGCCCCTCTGGCCTGTCGCAGCGCGAGCTGTGTTTCATGACCGAGGACTCGTTCAGCTGCCGGGAGCTGCTGCGCATGGAGCGCAAGGTGCTGTCCCGCCTCAACTTCCAGCTGCACTACACCAACCCCCTGCACCTGCTGCGGCTGCTCGGTGCCCTGGGCCGCTGGGCCCCGGAGGTGAGTGCCCGGGGGCCGGGCCCTCAGTGCAGCCCCAGGCTGGGGGCTGGAGCCAGGACTCCTGGGTTCTCTCCCAGCTCTGGGGGGGAGTGGGGTTTAGTGGTTAGAGCAGGGGGGCTGGGAGCCAGGACTCCTGGGTTCTCTCCCAGCTTTAGGGGGGAGTGGGGGCTGGTGGGTCAGAGCAGGGGGGCTGGAGCCAGGACTCGTGGGTTCACTCCCTGGTGCTGGGGGGGGAGTAGGGTCTAGGGATGGGTGAGGGGTGCTGGGTTTCCTGGCAGCGGGAGGTGAGGTCTGTGAATTGGTCTGACCCGTGGTCCCCCCACCAGGTCCATCACCTGGCCATGTACTTTCTGGAGCTGTGTCTGATGGAGGCGGACTGTGCGGCGTTCGAGCCGGCCCAGCTGGCCGCAGCTGCCCTGGGCCTGGCGCAGCGGGTGCAGCAGGAGGCGGGTGCTGGGGGCTCGGGCGCCGGGCCGGAGGGCTCCATGCAGCTCTGCCTGTACAGGTGGGTGAGACGGGTGCAGGTGGCACTTCTGTCCAGGGATCTTGCTCTGGCGAGCTGGGACCCGAGTGGGCCACGGAGCCACAGCCCCCGCACTGGGCAGTGGGGTGGGGAGGTCACCATGCCAGGCATTGGGGGGTACAGGGGTCACCGGGTGGTGGGGGAGGTCCCTGTGCTGGGCAGTGGGGAGTATGGGGGTAAGCGGGTGGTTGGCGGGGTTCCCACACCAGGCAATGGGGAGTATAGGGGTCCCCAAGTGGTGTTGGGGGTCCCCGTGCCAAGCAGTGGGGAGTATGGGGGTCACTGTGTGGTTGGGGGGGGTTCCCACGCCGGGCACTGGGGAGTGTGGGGGGGGTTCCTGTGCTGGTGACACCTGCCGCACTCTCATTGCAGCGAAGAGGCGCTAGGTGCTGTACATCGCCCCATGGCCAGGGCCGCGCTCCGGGCCAGCGGCTCCACCCTCCAGGCCGTTTTCCTGAAATACTCACGGCCCCAGAAGCTGGGGGCCAGCACCAGTCCGGCCATCGCCAGCTCCGACTACCTCGCCCGCTGCCGGAGCCCGGCGCCCTGAGCCCGGCAGGGATGGGCCTGGGCATCTCCACGGCAACCCTGCTCGGGGGGGTGCTGTGTGTCCCCCCCTGCCTGTGAGTGGCGATTGCCCCCCCACTAGGGAAGGGGGCCGGGCAGGCCGGGGGCCATTGCACAGCTGGGGGGCAGATCGACAGGGATGGGGAAAGGGGGGTGCAGGGGGATGGGGATTTTTTCTAAGGCTGTTGCTGCCCCCTTGGCTCTGGGTGCAGAGGGCTGGGCCATGGGCCTGCGGTGGCCCTGAAGGGCTGGGATTGGGGGGGGAGCCTCCCGGCCCCCCCCGCACAGGCCTAAAAACAAACAAACAAACAAAAAAACCTAGTGTGATCAGAAACAGGCCGTGCACGTGTCAAATAAAGTGTTTTAATCACTCTGGAGCTGGCTGCTGGCGGGATGTGACCGGGGGAATGCCCTGGAGGGCCCCCCCCAGCTCTAGCTGCTCAGCCCTTGGCCCAGGCCGCCAGCAGGGGGCAGGTTTCTGATGGTTTCCCCAGGTAGGGGGACTCATTCCCCGGGGGGCAGGTTGGGTCATCGCTGGCAGCGGCTCAGACCATGGTGGGGTCTGGCCTGAGGTCCCAGGGTGCCAGGTGCTGCGGGTCAGGAGTGAGGGGCACCGACAGAGCTGGGGGGAGCCCAAGGCCAGACCAGCAGGGGCTGCGGGTCGGGAGTGAGGGGCACCGGCAGAACTGGCGGGGGCAGGGATGTGCTAGCAGGGGCTGCGGGTCGGGAGTGAGGGGCACCGGCAGAGCTGGGGGGAGCCCAGGGCCAGACCAGCAGGGGCTGCGGGTCGGGAGTGAGGGGCACCGGCAGGGCTGGGGGGAGGCAGGGCTGGGCTAGCAGGGGCTGCAGGTCGGGAGTGAGGGGCACCAGCAGAGCTGGGGGTGGGGTAGGGCTGGCTGAGGGGTGTGCGGGTCGGGAGTGTAGGTGTGAATTACGGGAACCAAAACAGCACCGGAAGGTGAGGTGGCAGCGCTGGGGCTGGCAGGGCTTGCGGGATGAGGGACGGCGGGCTGGGGGGCCAGGCTGGGCTGAGGGCTGGGCGTCGGAGTGAGGGCACTGGCAACTTGGGGGGTGGGGCAGCTGGGCTGTGCGGGCTGCGGGTGGCGGTGAGTGAGGGATCAGAGAGCGGGGGTGGGGAGGCTGGGTGGCAGGGGCGCTGTCGGGCGGACGGGCACGCGAGTGGGGTGGTGTGTTGAGCCAGGGACTGGGCTAGGAGGGGCTGTTGGGTCAGAGGATAGGACGCAAGGCGGGGAGCCCGGTCGGGGGCAGGGCTGTGGGTCAGGAGTGAGGGCCTAGCAGGACTGGGGGAGCCCAAGGTGAGCTAGCAGGGGCGTGGGTCGGGAGTGAGTGCACCGGCAGAGCTCTAGGGGCAGTGGCTAGCGGGGGCTGCGGGTCGGGAGGAGCGGCACCGGCAGGGCTGGGGTTCCAGGGTGGTAGCAGAGCTGCGTGTGGAGTGAGGGCACGCCCAGAGTGCGGGGGGCCCAGGTGGCTAGCAGGGCTGGTGGGTCGGATTGGAGGGGCTGGCGGAGTGGGGTGGGGCAGGGTGGGTGGCAGGCTGCGGTCGGGTGAGGCGGCGAGAGCTGGGTGGGGAGGGCTGGCTGGCAGGGCTGCGTGGACTGGTATGGTGAGGGGCACCGGCAGGGTGGGGGCCCAGGGTGCTAGCAGGAGGCTCGGGTTGGGAGTGAGGGGCACCGGCAAGTGGGAGCAGCTGGTGCAGGGCTGCGGTCGGGGGTGGTACATAAGTGGGGTGTGTGAGTAGGGGGTGATGAATGCACACAGCCCATGATGCAAGATGCCACCCCATGCTCTCTTGCACTCCTCCCGCTCCACGCCCTAGTGGTGCTTTGAGGGAGAGAAAGGGCTGAGCCTGTGATCAGGTGTCTCCTGAACATTCCTGGTGTGGGGAGGTTTGCAAAGGGCTGGGCAGATTTCCTGATCTCCCCGCCCTGCCAAAAGGGACTCCTGGCTTTTTAACACAGAGCATCTCAGGTTAGTGCTGTGAGCGGTAGGGATATCCCAATGCATTGGGGGAGCTTCCTGCGTGGCTTGCTGCAGAGCCAGGCAGCACGTCCTCCTTGCTGCCCGCACCCTGCCCGAGTGGTGTGGCTGTCAGGGCACCCGGCCGATCGCTCTATGGTGCAGCTCCGGCCGAGGCCCCGGCTTTCCCTGCGCCCCGCATGCCTCATGCCCTGGCAGGGCATAGGGAGGAGAAGGCCAGTGCTGCCCCAGGGTGGCGGAGGGCACAGGCCCGATAGCGGGGGCGCACCAGAGAGCGAGATCAGAAGCCGTGGAGTTCAGGTGGACGGAAACCGCTGCTCAAGGAGAAGAAGTTCGAGGGGAGGCCATTGTGGACAATACCCGGCCCTGCTGCAGTCAAGGGAGTGCAGGGCGGGCCGGGGCGGCCAGCCTGGAGCAGAACTGTGACCCGCCAGCGTGCCCCTCAGAAGAGCAACGCGGCTGGTGGAGAGGCACTGAGGTGGAGTGTTCGAAGCTTGACAGGTAGGTGCGCAAGGGTGGGAGTGTGTGGAGAACCTCATTCCCTCGGCTGACACTTAGTGGAGACAGCTCGGGGGGGGGACATGGACTGGATTGGAGTCAATTCAGGAGTCGCTCCTGGCTGGGATGGTCGGGCTGTTTCCTGATCTCAGGCCCCCACCTCCCCCGAGGTCATCGGAGTCCTCCTGCCTGCAATGGGTACAGGGCTGTTCTGATCCTAGCCGCTCCCCCTGCTGAGTCATTGAATCTCCTGCCTGCATGGGTCAGGGGTGGTTCTGACTAACCCCCTACCCCCCCCAGTTTCAATCCGGAATCGAATCCTGCTGCATGGGTCAGGGCTGGTTTCTGATCGGGTATCGCTCCCATGCTGAGGTCAATCTGAGCACGGCCTGCCGGATGGGCTGGGTTAATGGGGGCTGCTCAGTGGGGGTGTCCACTGGGGTCAGTCCGAGGTTGGCCTGAGCCGGGCTTGAGGATTGGGCCGTGTGCACGGGACTTGCCCACCGTGTGCAGCTGTTGACGTGTTTGCTCTGTGCAGCCTGGCCGACTTCGACGAGGGTTTCGCTCGATGCTTTGCACAGAAACACTGGGGGAACAGCCAGGCTCAGTGCTTTTAGTGTATTGGGACGCGCGCCCCTGTTGCCTGCCAGTGGCGGGGGGCAGAGCCTTGCAGCAGTGGGCGGCCAGGCACAGGTTTCTGCTGCCCCTCACGTGTGCAGCCCTGTGAGACAGGTTCTGGATAGGGCAGGGGGGGGCCAGCAGCCCGGGCCAAGCCGGGGGATGGGAGACTGAGGTCCCCAGTCTGCAGCTCCTGAGGCCCAGCCATGTGCACCGCCTTCACGGAGTCAAGCGCAGGGCGAGCCCCGGCTCTGCCAGGGGACTGTTTCCTTCCGATGGGCGGCGGGAGCTGCTCCTCAGCCCCCCATGCAGCGGGGTGAGGTACATGAGCTCGAAGCAGGGCCCTGTCCCCTGATGGACACGGCCGGGGGGGGGGTGGGGAGCTGCCTGGGAAACTTTTGTTTTTTAATCCTTAAATAAGAATTTTTATGACAGGATCCTCTGGGCCAGCCCCTCACTGGGACACTAGGGGGCTGACGGATCGATGGGGCCCGGGCGGCTGGGCTGCGGGGCTGCGGTCGGGAGTGAGGTGGCAATGTCAGAACTAAGGGACCAGGGTGGGCTAGCAGGGCGTGCGGATCAGGCGAGTGAGGGGCCCGACGGCTGGCTAGCAGGGGCTGCGGTCGAGTGAGGGGCATGGCCTAGGCTACGGGGACGGGCTGGGCTGGCAGGGGCTTGTGGGTGGAGGGAGGCCTTGGCAGGTGCTGGGGACAGGGCTGGGGCTACAGGAGCTGTGGATCGGAGTGAGTGGCTCGGCAGGCCGTTGGGGGAGCCCAGGCGGGGGGGGGTAGGGGGTGCAGGTTGGGGGTTAGGGGCTGCTCTTGGCCTGGGTCTGGGCAGCGCCTGGCACGTGCTGCTGGGATGGAAGCTGAATGCCAAAGGCAGAACATCTTTCTGCCCACATGGGGGTCGAGCTGTGGGGCCAAGGGTGGGAATCTCAAAGCGCAGCGCTGACCCCTTTAACTCTCTGCCCTCCTGGGCGCCGAGGGGAGTGAGCCCAGCTCTCCTGGGGGTGGGCGTCGCGCCCCAGCTCCACTGACGGCCCCTCTGCCCCCAGCCTGCCTGCTGCAGTCGGAGCTGGTGAATTACGAGCGGGTGCGCGAATACTGCCTGAAAGTGCTGGAGAAACAGCGCAGCAACTTCAAAGCCACGTACCGGGCGGGCATCGCCTGCTACCACCTCGGGGACTACGCCCGCGCCCTCCGCTACCTGCAGGAGGCCAAGAGCCGGGAGCCCGCAGGTGAGCGCGAGCTCGCCCCACACGAGGGGCCAGAGCAAGGGCTGTGCACGGCCTATGTCCTGCTTCGGCACTAGGGGGCGCTGTGGGGCAGGGAGCAGGGCAAGGGCTCAGCAGGGGGCACTGTGGGGCAGGGGGCGGGGCGGTGGCTCGGCAGGGGGCGCTGTGGGGCAGGGGGCGGGGCACCGGGTGGTGGGGCGGCAGCTCAGCAGGGGGCGCTGTGGGGCAGGGGGCGCTGTGGGGCTGGCTGGGGAGCGGGGGGCTCGGGGCAGGTTTCACCCTCTCCCCTCTCCCCAGACACCAACGTGCTGCGCTACATCCAGCTGACGGAGCTGAAGATGCTGCGGGGGGGCCAGCGGGCCGGCTACCAGGAGCTGATTGCGTAGGGCCGGGGCTCCCCCGCGCAGGCCGGACACGGGCCCCCCGGGCAGACGCTCTATGTCCCACTTTCTGCTTTCAGCCTGTTTCCTTCCCCCTCCGTGGAGGTGGCTGGGGGGGCGGCCCTGGGGCCGTGAGTCCCACACGCACAACGCCCCGGTCCCCACGGACCTGCCCAGTTCTAGCCCCACAATGAGGGGCGGGGGGTCTTCCTGCCCCCGCTGCTGGAGTGAACCCCCCAGCCCATGGCAGCAGCCTGTGGGCTGCTCCAGTCAGCGCCGGGGGGGGGCAGGTTCTCTCACCCCTGCCCCCCAAGTCCCCATAAATTGACCCCGTAGCATCAGGCAAATTGTCCCCTGTGGTTTGGGGGGGCATATCTGTGGGATGGGGGAACACCCAAGCAGCCTGGGGCTGGTGGCAGCCCCTGGTCTGTGGGGACCCCCCCCAGCCCCACAGTGGAGTTTGGTGAGGTGGGACCTGCCTTCCCCCAGGGTTATCATGGTATCAGGAGCAGTGGTGGGATGGGGGGTGTCTGCAGGGCCAGGGCCCAACTCCCCCTGCACCGGTAAACCCCAAGGGGCCTGGGGCTTGGCATCCCCCAAGACCTCCAGGTACCCATGGGGGTGGGCTAGCACGGAGCCCTTCCCGTCACCCCCACATGCCCCCTAATGCAGGGGGCAGAACCCACAGTGCGGCTGTGTGACCCCCCACTGCCAGCTGCTGCCCCCCTCCGTGGGGCTGAGGGCAACCCCCCCATTTCACAGCATGCCATGGGGGCCCTGGGCTCGCTGCCCTCCTGTACTCCCCCCCCACTGCCTGCCAGGGAACCCGCTCCATGCCAGGGCTGCAGCCTGCCCCAACATGGGCTGCGTGGGATCCCAGGGCCAGGGCCCGGGCCCAGGCCCAGCCCCACCCCCAGCAGCCCTTCCACCAGCTGGGCCCTGCGGGAGGGGGGCACTGAGGTGGGGCCTGCGGCGGGGGGGGGGGGGGATCACAGGGAAGCGTATCGATTACCAAGGCTCTCTTCAGCCTCTACAATGCCCCTACGATCCGGGTTCCTCCCCTCGGGGACCCGTCCAGGCCCCTCAGTTATCCGGGCGCAGCAGCCCCTTCGAGACTAGGGCCCTTTGGGAGCCCCAGTGCATGGTGACGCCAGCAGGGAGCAGATGCAGCCAACAACCAAGCCTGAAGGAAGTTCCTGGCTGTTGGAGGACTCACCAATCCAACCCCAACCCCTGCCGCGCCCCCACCATCCCCCCGGCCCATGGCTCAGTAGCACCATGCAAGACAGAGCGACACCACTCGCGGCTAGCGATCCCAGACTGTGGGTGCCGCGCGCTTGGAGGTCCAGCCGCCTCACAGCCTCCTCACCCCATCCACCGGCCCGCCAGCCCCTCCTGATCTCCAAACCACGCACACCACACCCCCCGCTCCCCTCAGCTCCTAGCCCTACTCAACATCCCCCTTCCCTCGCTCCTGACCCCTCCAACCCACCCGACCCCCCCTCCCCCACGGCCGCCCCCCGCTCACATGCCACCTCCTCGGCCCCTCCCGCCCACCGACCCTCCTCCCCCATGGCCTCCCAGCTCCTTGCCCCTTTGCCACACCCCTCAACCCTTCCTGCCCCGACACTCCTCAGCATCTATACACCCAATCCCCCCAGCACAGCCACCCCACCTGCACCACTCACCCACCTGTGAGACCCCATCCCAGTCTGCTGTTCTGATCCCTGACTCAGTTCTATGCTCCCCACCCCCTAGTGCCCACTCCCCCTGCCGGATGCAGGGCTCGACCGCAGAGTCGGCATGCACCTGCTTCCCCCCATTACGAGGCACTGGGGGTGTCTGGGATGTGGCCGGTGTTGGGTGTGGCAGCTGTTGATGTTGGGGCTGTGAGGTGGAGAGGGCGGGCCAAGTTCAGGGGAAGCTTTATGGGCGACCTGTGGGGGGTCTAATGGGCCTTACGTCACTCCAGGCGCCGATCTAATAGCTGGTTTGGTCCCCCCTCCCCACAGCCTTCCAGGAGCCTGGATACCTCGCCCAACACTGCTTGCCCTCCCTCATGGCGCAATGGCCCCTCCCGCTTACAGACCGCCGGTGGAGCGCCCCAAGACTGGAGTTCGCACACCGCTCCCCCGCCTCTCCCACCCTGCCCCCCTCCCCGATGACCCCTTGGAAACCTCGTCTCCTTCGAAGGACTTCACCGCTTCGTCCCAGGGCATGGGTGACGAGACTCGGGAGCTGCAGAGGGACACCGGAACCCCCCCCACCCCTCGCCAGAAGATCTACGACTTGTGCCGCTGCTAGACATCAGACATGGAGCGGCAAGCAGGACAGCACGTGCACGGTGCCGCTCTGTGGGTGGGCATGTAACTCTGACACCGGACTGCCGCAATGTCCCATGACGCCCTAGAGTCTGGCAACCTCCCATGAAATTAACACGCCCCCCTACAAACAGACCGGCGTGGCACCACGCCACTACCTGTGAGGGGCCTTACTTGGATGACCAACCTCTTAATTGTGCATCCAAGCTGCACCACATCCCCTCACCCCGCGCGAATCCCATTCCCACCCCACAGGCTGAGCCATCCCCACTGTACCGCCCACCAACCCTCCAGCTCTGCTGTGGAGAAGCTCTGCCCTGACTGAATGGGGTCTGGGCGGAGGGAGCAATACGTGTATCTATGCATCGGTTAAGGACCCCCAACCCCTATTTAAATTCCATGTGGTGTTTGTAAAAAAAAAATGTTAAAAAAAAACAAAAGAACGTCTGAGCCAGCAGGGGGCTTGTCCTCCGAAACGCCATCAATAACTGCATTCCACGGCCACGTGCAGTGCAGCGGAGCCCCCTCTCCCAATGTTACAGGGCCCCCTCCTCACGGGACACTGAGATGCAGCCACCTCGGGTGGGGACTTGAGTGCTGTTATCCCAGGATCCCCCACCCATGCCCGAGAATGCACACCTCTGGGTGGAATTGATAGCTGTTTTCCAGCATCCCACTGAGACTAACTGCAGCCATCTCTGGGGTGGGGCATGGACGTCACAGAGACCCAGCTGTCCCATCCCCCTTCTCTACTGCGTCTGGCCTGAACCCAGAGTCCGGGGACGTGGTGAGGGAGTGGTATGGCCACTTAACTTTGCACATGTGTCAACAGGCTGTTCCACCAGGTCTGCTGCCGCCCTCACACATCCTGGCAGGGGATGGCGAGGACAGGGTTTGAAGGATGTCCCACGGCTGGCGCTGGATCAGAACGGGCTCAGTGCCCCCGCGCCTGCGATCCTGACCAGCCCCCGTGCGACAGCCCTGATCGCACAGCAGGCCGCCTGGCTTAAATCCTGATGCACGGCGCTGGGGCTGCGCCAGCCCAGCCGGCCCCCAAAGCCCTGGCCACAGTAGCCATGTGATCGGCCCAGGAGACGCAGCCCTCTCGGCCTGCTGCGGTGCCTGATCCCGAGGAAATACCCAAGTATCTGCCCCCTGACACCCCAACAACCCAGCCTCTGCGCTGCTGCAGTACTGCCAGGGCCTCGAGGGGCAGCAGGGCCCTCGCAATCCCACCTCCGCGATCTGGCCCACTCCCTCCCAGAGAACCCAGGCGTCCGGGCTCCCAACCCCCACCCACTGCCTTTACCACCAGACCTCCCGCCTCTCCCTAGAGCCTGGAGAAACCCCAGAGCTCTGGCTCCTAGCCCGCACCTCCCTGCGCTTTAACACATACAAACCCCACTCACCTCCAAAGCCCAGGCGAGAACCACAGGTGTCTGGGCTCCAGCACCCCACAGCTCGCTGGCGCTCTAACACGAACCACCTCCCCTGCGAAGAGCCGGGGAAGAAAGTCAGTGTTCTGGGGCCCGCCCCCCACAACAACCCTGCTCTACCACAGACCCCAATCCGCCGAGGCTTACCATGGAGGCCACTTAGATCCTCGCAGCTGGTTGCCAATGGTTTCCATAGATCGCTGCGATGGCTGGAGCAGAATAGCTACCCCCACCTAGTCTCGCACCCAGGCTGGGCCCTCTGAATTGCTCTCCCCCCTCAAGGCCTAGACCCATCCTACTGTGGGCCCGGGGGCAGAGGGCCAGGAGCCAAGACTCCTGGGTCATATTCTCAGACGGGCCCTGCTTGCCTGGCCAGCCGGGCAGCATTCCAGCCCCCCCAGGGGGCCCACTGGGCCCTTTTGGTTCCCAAGGGTACGATACTGCAGCCGAATTCCCATCCCCAGGCGGCGCACCCCCCACTCGGCCAGCACCCCAGGGCTGCCACCCACCTGGGGCTGGTGAAATAATCACAGGCTGAGGTGTGCCCACAACCCCTCCCCGAGCAGCCCCCATACCCCACCCAGCCCTGGCCCGGCAGCAGCGGCCTCAAGCAGACCCAGCAATCCAGGCCGTCCAGCCTGTCGCCCCTCTGAAGCACCCCCACGCGCCGCACGCTCAGGCAATAACCAGGCCCGTCCAGAGCTCCACCGGCCCTAGGGATGCCAAAGCCCCATAAACTTAGGAAAGCTTGAGACGCTGTCAGCCTGGGCAAGGGCATCTTTCATCCCCCCCCCTCTTCCCTAGCAGCACCAGTACGGCAGCCCCAACCCTGTCCCACCCAGCCCTTCTGCTCAGGACGGCTCCCTCCCCTCTCCAGAAATAATGACAGGAGATCAACATGTTTTATAGCATCCTACCTGGGCAGGGGCGGTAATAAACCTTCAACAAGAAATCACAGCACCCCCATGGTGCCAGAGCCCACGCGTCCCCACCCATAGG
>NC_133779.1:1229143-1298810 GCF_003597395.2 Chelonoidis abingdonii
TACTGCTAGACTCCGGGCGAGAGCTTTCAAAGGACCCCGCCAGGTGCTGACATGCACCTTTCCCCACGTACGGCGCACGCATTCCGCGCGCTGGTACCGCAGACCGCGGCAACGCCCTGCATCAGGGGCCTTTGCTGCCCACCCACGCCGCCGGGGCAGTGAGTGGGGGACGCGCCGCCCCCCGGAGGATAACACGGCATGTGTATTGGGTCTTGCTCCCAGCCCCTTGTGCTCCCTCCTTTCACCCCCACCCGCCTGACGCCCACCATCCACCCCCTCGCTCCTGCGGCCCCCCTGCCCTCCTGCACCCATCGGCCCCCAGCTCCTGGACCTCTCCATACACGCACCCCCTCCTGCCCTGAGGCCTGCCTCGCCTTCCACTCCCTCTTACCCTCCTTCCCTGACCCTCCAACCACCCGACCCCCCCTCCCCCCGGGCCGCCCCCGTCACGTGGCCACCTCCTCGCCCTCCCGCCCACCAGACCCTCCTCACCCATGGCCCCGCAGTCCTCCTTGCCCCTTTCCTACTCTCAGACCCTTCATGGCCCCACATTTCTCTCAGCATCTATTAACCATCCCCCGCACAGGCACCCACCTCGACGCCTGTTGGAGAACACACCTCCAGGTCGTGGGCTGTTCGGGTTCCCTTAGCCCTCATTTTCATGCTCCCCTCAGCCCTAGGCCCATCCCCTGCGGAGCCAGGGCTACGATCCCAGGAGTCGGAACAGGGCACCGGGTTGTGGGCAGGGGGGGCACCGAGGGCTGGGGCCGGGGGGCTGGGGGCCGGGGGCCCGGGGAGCAGCTCCTCGTCCGAGGGCAGCAAGGACTTGGTGGAGTTGCAGTCGGAGAGGGAGGAGAGCGACAGCAGTGTAACGGAGCTGGGGGGCCCCTGGTGCCCCCGGGCGCGGCCCCCCCGTGGCCACAGCCCCCCCACTGGCCCCCGGCCCAGCTCCAGCAGGTCGCTGCCCAGCGCCACCGCGGCCAGGACGGAGGCACAGCCCAGGAGAGCCATGGCGCTGCGCTTGTGGGGCCCGGCCAGCCGCGGTCCCTCGGTGCTGGGGGGCAGCTCGGCCGGGGACTGGGGAGCGCTGCCCTCTGCCTCCGCGTACTCCTCTGGGGAGAGACAGACGGACGGGTCAGGTTGGGGGGCACAGCGACCCCCAGCCCTTGCCCAGGGGCCCCTCCTGCCTGGCCTGACCCCCCCTGCTTCCAGGGTGCCGGGCTCGGGGGGGTGGCTAACACGGACCCTCGCCCCACTGCTGGAGACACCAAGCCCCCCCGCAACCCACTAGGACCTGCCCCCCCCCACCCCAGGGCCTGGCCCCCCCATGGGCATGGGCAGCACGTACCCATCTCTGTCAGGCTGGAGAAACCTCCTGTCATGGGGGCGCGTTTCGGGGACTTGCCGAGGTTGGGGGCGCTGGACGACCGCTGCTTGCTGCCCTCGCCCAGAGCCTTCAGCCTGTGCCGGGCAGACGGTGAGACCCCCCCCCACCAGTGCTTTTCACTCCCGACCCGCAGCCCCCTGCTCCCCCCGCCAGTGCTGCCGGTGCCCCTCACTCCCGACCTGCAGCCCCCACCCTGACCTCCCCCCAGCTCTGCCGGTGCCCCTCACTCCTGACCCATAGTCCCCTGCTCCCCCCGCCAGCGCTGCCGGTGCCCCTCACTCCCAACCTGCAGCCCCCTGCTCCCCCCCGCCAGCGCTGCCGGTGCCCCTCACTCCCGACCCGCAGCCCCCTGCTCCCCCTGCCAGCGCTGCCGGTGCCCCTCACTCCCGACCCGCAGCCCCTCCTAGCCCAGCCCTGCCAGTGCCCCTCACTCCCGACCCGCAGCCCCTGCTAGCCCAGCCCTGGTCCCCCCAGCTCTGCCGGTGCCCCTCGCTCCTGATCCGCAGCCCCTGCCAGCCCAGCCCAGTGCCTGTGGACATGCAGTTACCCGAATTGGACCCAGAACCCCCCCGGTCCCCCAGCCTGGCGCCCCTGGCTCCGTACCGCTCCTCCCCGCCGAGCCGCTCTTTCTGCAGTGTGGAGCTGGGCCCCCACGTGCGCCCCTTCTTCTGGTTCCCCACCAGCTCCTCCTTTGTCAGCCCCACGCTGCGGCCCCACGTCTGGCTGCCGTCCACGGGCGTCACTGCAACGACGGGGTTAGCGGGACCTCTGAGTCCTGGCCCAGCCCCCCACATTGCGGGCCAGTGGGACGGGACAGTTCTGGGCTCAGTGCCCCTCCTGGTAGGAGCTATGGATGGGGGGGGAGGTGGACAGGGAGGCATCTCCCCAGCGGGGCGACATTGGCTCATAATGTGCCAGTTCTGGTCCTGGATCCGGGACAGGAGCCACAACCACAACCACTCCCCAGCAGGGCCCAGCCCCGCCACCGACCCCGAGCCTGCCTCTAGGGCAGTCCCACAGGGGGCCTGGCCTGGCCTGAGACTGGGCAGCAGAGACCCAGCAAGGGAAGGAGGGATCATGGCAGAGCTGGGGGTAAATTCACATAGGCAGCCTAGGGGGTGCTCTGGGGGCTGGGGGGGGCTACAGGGTACTCGCAGCAGATGCCCTGCAGGCAGAAGCTGGGCAGGTGATGGGGGGCTCTGAGGGCTGGGGGGAGCTATAGGGTACTCAACGGCGGATGGCCTGCAGGCAGGAGCTGGGCGGGTGATGGGGGGCTATGGGGATGATGGGGGGCTCTGAGGGCTGGAGGGGGGGCTATAGGGTACTCACAGCAGATGCCCCGCAGGCAGGAGCTGGGCAGGTGATGGGGGGCTCCGAGGGGTGTGGGGGGCTATAGGGTACTCACGGCGGATGGCCCGCAGGCGGGGGATGATGATGGGGCTCACGGGGGGGCTGGTGCCGTTGGCTCCTGGGTCTTTCCACTTGTCCAGGGTGGGCGACGCCTGCACCGTGATCTTGTGTTGGAAGCCTGGGGGGAGAGAGGCCGGATCAGCCCCGGAGCCCTGCCCCCCGGAGCTCAGCCCCCTGGAGCTCCCTCAAGGCAGCCACAGGCGCCCTGCACTGCTGCAGATCTCCCCTACCTGGCAGCCTGACACAGCTGCTATGATGCAGTGGGGGCAGGATGGGTGTTATGGGGAGTATGGGGGCATATGGGGCATACGGGGGAGTTGTGGGGCATACGGGGGATATGGGGGAGTTATGGGGCATATGGAGGAGTTATGGGGTGTACGGAGGATATGGGGCATAACGGGAAGATATGGGCGTATGGAGGAGTTATGGGGTGTACGGGGGATATGGGGTGTATGGGGGGGATATGGGGCATACGGGTGAGTTTTGGGTCATACGGGGGGATATGGAGTGTACTGGGGAGATATGGGGCATATGGGGGAGTTATGGGGTGTACGGGAGATATGGGACATAAGGGGGAGATATGGGGTGTACGGGGGAGTTGTGGGGGGCGTATGGTAGCTATGGGGTGTACTGGGAGATATGGGGCATAAGGGGGCGATATGGGGTGTATGAGGGAGTTGTGGGGCATACGGGGGGATATGGGGTGTACTGGGGAGATATGGGGCATATGGGGGAGATATGGGGCGTATGGAGGAGTTATGGGGTGTACAGGGGCTATGGGGTGTACGGGGGGATATGGGCCATAAGGGGGAGTTATGGGGTGTATGGGGGAGTTATGGGGTGTACGGGGGGATATGGGGTGTACGGGGGAGATATGGGGCATACGGGGAGGTTATGGTGTGTACGGGGGATATGGGGCATATGGGCAAGTTTTGGGTCATAGGGGGGATATGGGGCATACGGGGGTGTTATGGTGTGTACGGGGGATATGGGATGCATGGGGGATATGGGGCATACGGGCGAGTTTTGGGTCATACGGGGGGATATCGGGCATACGGGGGGGGGGGTCGGTGGCGGTACAGGGTGTTGCTGAGATAACCAGGCCTATGAATGTACCCAACCGAAGCGCCGCTGGAGGAGAGCCAGCAACGGTTGGCAAAGGCTCCCGCTGCTCCGTTCTGTGAAACGGTCGAACGAAGCGGTGAAGAGGCATCAGCCCGGGAGTGACGGATTCTGCCCAAGGCCGGGCGAAGCCTGTGCCGGGCACCCACGGCGCAGAAAACAAGGGACCAAATGAGTGTGTCAGGAACTGGGGCTAACCGGTGGACAAACAGAGGAGGCTGGATTGTTCCACCCGTTGCTGGTTTGGGGCCCAGGACAGAGGGCTGGGGCAGAACACAAGAGCTTTTGCTCTCAGGGCTGCTATGGTGGGAGCGTTGTGGCTGCGACATCAGCCCCCTGCTCCTCCCACCGAGCCCCCCTGGGATTCAGGGGAGATCCAAAAGAGAGTGGGGAGATGAAGGCCTGGCCTGAGCAGGATCTGTGCAGGAGGGGACCTGACCATGCCAGCCAGGCGGCGTCCCTATGCAGGGTTGTGATGAAGTGAGACTGTTCTTAATGTTTCCTCTGAATACTGTGTGGGTGCCTCAGTTTCCCCTCTGCATTTCTTAAGTCTCCAGTGTGCATAAATGGCCGACACTCTGTCTCCTGGCAACTAATGGCCAGGACCCTTCCCCCTGCAAGGGAGTAGTTAAAGGTGAACAAAGATCAGGTGACCTCCTGGCCCGGGAAAGAGACAGGACCCTGTGGCTTCCCCAGGACCCCGCCTGGGTAGGCTCGCTGTGGGAAGCGCACGGAGGGGCAGAGGATGCTGAATGCTCCAAGGTCAGACCCAGGAGGTGAAGACGTGGGAGCTTCTTGCCCTGCAGACAGTCTGCTCCAAGGGAGAGGAGGCTCCCCAAGTCCTGCCTGGCTTTGTGGGGGGCAGTTCCAGAGCATCGCCCGGGGACTCTGTGACATGGGTCCAGAGCAACACTGGCATGGCGAACCCGCCTGCCCTGAGCATCCCCAGTGGCTGAGCTGCCCCGGATCCTGAGCCCCATCTCTCCTTCCCCCCGCGTCAGGATGGTGACCATCAATGCCGGGGGCATAGCTGGGCTAGTGCCCGGATGTTAGAGACGAGTGGGGAGGAGACGTCAGGAGCAGAGCTCTGCCGAGCTCGCCAGCTTGTGTCTCTCACCAACAGGAGCTGGTCCCCCCACCCCTCCAATCTCTCTTGCCCCTGATTTGGAACCGAACGAGAGAACTAACCCCCCAGCAAGAAACATGCACTGTGATGGGGCGCTGGCCCCACCCTGGCTGCTAAGGGGTTAATAGTGCCCTAGGGAGGTTGTGCAGGAGGTAGCCAATTAGAGAGGGGCTGAGAGAAACAGCCAATCAGGGCCCAGCAGGTCCATATAAAAAGAGCTGCAGGCCTGAGAAGGGTCAGTTACTCTTTGGTGCTGCAGGAGGGAGGCCTGGCATTGGCATTGGCATTGGCATTGGCATTGGCATTGGCATTGGCATCCTGGCTGGAGCAGAGCTGCTAGCAGGGACCAGGGGAGCTGGGTGAACTCCTGCCTGGCTGCTGGGATTTGCAGGCTGAGAAAGGGTGAAGAGGGTGCTGGTCCCATGGGGAAGTGGCTGGTGTCACGGAGTGTCGGGGACTCAGGGCCCTGCACCCCTCTTCCTGGGACTCCCAGGGACTCTCGGCCAGCCAGTAAGCTGGAAGGTTTATTGGACAAGAGGAGTGCAGTCCCAAGCGGAGCAAGTAGGTACAACCGGGACCTGTCAATTGAGTCCTTCTGGGGGTTCAGGGAGCTTGGGGTTCCCTGCTTTGCACCCCCCAGCCCAAACTGAAACTAAAAAGTTCCTCTAGCTGCTTTCTCCCCCCTCCTCCCTTTGTTCAGTCTCCCGGGCAGAAGGTGTCATTTCTCCCCACTCTTGGCCCTTGCCCCTGGAAAGGGGGGTGTGGCTCACCACAGGGCTGGGGGGCTGTGACAGAGGATGACGAGGTCCTTGAGGTGATGTGGGTCCAGGAGCAGATGTGACAGTAGGTGGGGCACCATTGGGTGATAATGTGCCAACCTGTGGAGCTAATCCCATGGCAGCGCAAGGTACCTGAGGGCAGGCTGATGTGGTTATGGGGTGCAGGGGGATGTGGGGCACTGGGGGGTGGCAGGAGGTGTTGAGGGCAGGGGGGGTGCTGGGGGGTACCTGAGTGCAAGCTGATGCAGTTGTGTAGCACGGGGATGTCAAGCGCTGGGGGGGAGAGGCTGCAGGTGGGTACTTGAAGGCAGGCTGATGTGGTTGTGGGGCACAGGGGGGCTGGTGGGGGGGCCTGCAAGGGGTACCTGAGGGCAGGCTGATGCGGTTGTGGTGTGCAGGGGGATCAGGGGGGCTGCAGGGGGTACCTGAGAGCAGGTGATGCAGTTGTGGGGCACAGGGAGGCCGGCAGGGGGCCTGCAGGGGATACCTGAGGGCAGGCTGATGCGGTTGTGGGGTGCAGGGGGATCGGGGTCTGCAGGGGGTCTGCAGGGGGTACCTGAGGGCAAGTGATGCAGTTGTGTGGCACAGGGGGGCCGGTGGGGCTCCTGCAGGCGGGTACCTGAAAGCAGGCTGATGCGGTTGTGGGGCACAGGGGGGCCGGCGGGGGGCCTGCAGGGAGGTACCTGAAAGCAGGCTGATGCAGTTGTGGGGCGCAGGGGGGCCGGCGGGGGGCCTGCAGGGGATACCTGAGGGCAGGCTGATGCGGTTGTGGGGTGCAGGGGGATCGGGGTCTGCAGGGGGTCTGCAGGGGGGTACCTGAGGGCAAGTGATGCAGTTGTGTGGCACAGGGGGCCTGGTGCAGGGGGTCTGCAGGGGGTACCTGAGGGCAAGTGATGCAGTTGTGTGGCACAGGGGGGCCGGTGGGGGGCCTGCAGGGGGGTACCTGAAAGCAGGCTGATGCGGTTGTGGGGTGCAGGGGGGCCGGCGTGGGGCCTGCAGGGGGGTACCTGAAAGCAGGCTGATGTGGTTGTGGGGCGCAGGGGGACTGGCGGGGGGCCTGCAAGGGGTACCTGAGGGCAGGTGATGCGGTTATGGGGCGCAGGGGGGCCGGTGGGGCTCCTGCAGGGGGGTACCTGAGGGCAGGCTGATGCGGTTCCCGTCGCGCAGCTTGAGGCGGCTGCGTTTGAAGTGGCCCTTGCGCCCCTTGACCCGGGGCCGCTCCTGGCCCAGCTGATCCATGAGCAAGTGCAGCTCGCGCTGGACGATGTCTATCTCGCGGGCAGCCAGCTCCTGCTCGCGCCGCCGCAGCTGCTCCTCCTGCGTCTTCTGCTCCTGCGCCGCACGCAGCAGCTCCTCCTCCCGGCTCCGCAGCTCCTGGGGCACAGGGGGCACAGCATGGGGCGCGGGCCTTCACCCGGACAGGGGGCTGGGGGGCGCTGTGCCATGCATGGGCAGTACAGAGGGCCCCAGGAGGGATCGGGGGCTGTGGAAGGCCAAGGGGGGCCTGTGCCATGCATAGATGCTATGGAGGGATCAGGGGCCAGGGGACCTGTGGGAGGATTGGGGGGGGCCCCGAATGGGGGGGTGTCCCACTCACCTTCTCCTTGGCGCGCAGCTCACAGAACATCTGCTGGATCTCCAGTTTCCAGTCGTCCTGCAGCGAGTGGAAGGCATCCAGGGCCATGGAGAACATGGCCGAGTGCTCGATGGCCACCAGCCGCCCCAGGATGCTCCCGAAGGGCGGCCGGGCGTGGGGGTCGGGGTCCCAGCACTCTGTGGGGGGAGAGAGAGTCAGCCGGGCCCAGGGGCACCCCGGAGCCCCCACCTCCTGGGGCAAGTTCCCCCAGGCACACCCTGTCCCCTCGGGCACTCACCTGCCAGCAGGCGGGCAAAGGGCTCGGGGCAGGTGGAGGGAATGGGCAGCGTCAGCTTGTTCATGGCCACGCCATAGGCCACGGCCAGTGCGTCGATTTCCCGGTACGGCACCTCCCCGGTCAGCAGCTCCCACAGCAGCACCCCGAAACTGCAGCACAGAGACAGGCTGGGCTGGGGGGGAGGGCTGAGCATGGAGTCGGGGGTCAGGGTGACCTGCCATGCTGTGACCCCCCACAAGGTCGCCCAGCCCCTTGGGATCCAGCCCCCTCCCTCATACCGATCCCCCCTTCCCTGGGTGCCCCTTGCTCTGCCTGGCCCCAGCACCTCCAGACGTCGCTGCTCTTGGAGAAGCGCGAGACCCGGATGACTTCAGGCGCCATCCAGGCGTAGGTGCCGGCCGCGCTCATCTTGGTTGTCTTGTGCCACTCGCGCGCCAGCCCGAAGTCCGTGATCTTCAGCGTGCAGCCCCCCAGCTCCCCGGCCTCCATCTTCTCCAGGATCAGGACTAGGGGGGCGAGTGAGGGGGTGTGAGGGGGCACCGAGGGGATGGGCCCAGGGTACCCTGGTCAGGAGCTGGAGGGGGTCTCAGCCCCCCTCTCCCCCAGCAGCCATAAGATGGCGGGGGAGGGTACACCAGGGCTCATGCGTCTCCATAGCAACTATGCAGCCCCTGCTCAGGCCAGGGGCTGGAGGGGGCAGTCAGTGTCTATGGGCTGTGGGGGGCAGAGAACTGGGGCTCAGCCACCTCCTCTGCCCCATGAACCTGAGCTAGAGGGAGGGACTGACTGCTATGGGGCAGGGGTCTGTCCCCTCTAGCAGGCGATGGCTCCCATCTGGCCCCAGGGCAGGGACTGGCCCCTCAGTGGACACAGGTTCCGGTCCCACCCCAGGGCAGGAACTGGCTGGCTCGGGGGGTGGGGAATGGGGCACAGGGCCTGTGCCCTCCAGGATGCCAGTCCCATCCTGGAACACCTGTTTTCCTGCCAGCAGCTGCTCAACATGTGAAGTGAGCTTGGCAGGTCTCAGTGTTTCCCAGTGGCGTGGCCCCCACTCGCACCCCAGGGGCACCCACATGCCTGGGGGAGTCAATCCTCGGGGGGGATGCCAGTCGGGCCCTTTGTCCTGGCACTGCCCCCCTGGCCCCAGCACTCACTGTTGATGGATTTCAGGTCGCGGTGTATGATGGGCACCACAGCCTCGTTGTGCAGGTAGTTCATGCCGCGGGCGATCTGCACGGCCCAGTTCACCAGCACGTGGGGTGGCACCTTCCTCCCGGCCAGTGCTCGGTTGAGGGCGCCGCCCCGGGCGTACTCCATCACTAGGCACAGGTTGGGGGGCTGGAGGCACACGGCCTTCAGGGCGATGATGTTGGGATGGTGCAGCATGCAGAACAGCCGGGCCTCCTGCCGGACGCTCTCGGCCGTGGTGCTGATGTCCTCGTCGGGGTCCTGGCGCGCCGCCTTCACCGCCACCTCCTCCCCCCGCCACACGCCCTTGTAGACCTTCCCGAAGCCCCCCACCCCGATGATCTCGTCCAGCAGCAGCTCCTGGAAGGAGATCTCCAGCGGCAGAGGGTAGGGACCACCCGGGGGGCCACTGGCCACGTAGTCACAGGGGAAGACCCCCACCCTCTCCTCGATTTTCCCCGTCCACCAGCCCTCGTCTCCCGACACGGTGGAGTCCTGGGAGAGAACCTCCACAAGGTCGCCGCGCCGCAGCGTCAGCTCCTCTTCCGCTGCCGCCTCGTAGTCGAAGACAGCCGTCCAGAAGGGGTTGGCTTTGTGGTTCCACCCCCTGCTGCCATCCTCCGGCCCATCCCTGGCCTCCTCGCGGGGCAGTACCTTGTGCCCAGCCTCCATCCTGCACCCTCCGTCGTGCTGGCCAGCCTAGGTGGCTGCGTGCTGCTGGGACATGCTTCCGTGCTCTGAGCGGGGACAGCCGCTCACCTTCACTGGCCCAGGGACTGGCCCCCGGTGCCTGCTCCCACCACAGCAGCAACATCCAGAGCTCCCAGCGCCTCGCCTCTCGGCTGCAACCCAGCAGGCGTGGGCCGCAGGTGGGTGGCTGGTGCTGTGGACTAACCCCTGCAGCACAAGGCACAGCTGAGAGCAGGGGCCTTCTCCGGCCAGCAAGTCCGACCCTCCAGGAGCCTGGCTGGGGCCCCCCTGCACCTCTCAATTGCGTTGCTTCCCTTTGAAGCAAGGGGCCCACGCGTCCAGCCTGTGCATCTCTGGGCACCGGCTCTGCTCGGCCGTGGAGCTGAGCATCGGCCGTCGATTCGCTCAGAAGAAAGGAGGCTTTATGCTTTCTTTGAGGACAGATAAATAGCCAAGGAACCGCCCTGTGTGGATGGGGAGCGAGGGCCCCGGGCCCGGAGCCACAGCTCTACCGCAGCTGCCCTGGCTACACCAGGGACCAGATCGGAGCCTCGTCTCTCCCTGGCTTGGGTCCGGCTCTGTGAGGCTAGGGGTGCCCACCAGCCCACGGTAGCTTGTGATGGGTGCCCTGGGGTGCAGGGCACGAGGGCTCCAGCCAGCGAGGTGGCAGGACGGGACCCGGCGCCAGCTGGGACACATCCACTTCCTGCCACCCAGCAGCTGGCAGAGCGTTTGCCTCACCTGTTCCTGCCGGGCACCGCTGCCCGGTGCGGCCGAGCCCCGTCCCAGCCCCGGCCCGCGGGGTCTCTGAAGGGAATCCAGCCCCGCCGCACCCCACGGCTGGCAGGCGGACGGGGCACCCCACGGAGAGCTCAGCTCGCCTGGGTCGTTCCCGCAGCCTCGGCGCCGCCGGGAGCTGCCACCTCCGGGCCCGCCCCGGGCATCTTCCTCTCCCGCACCGGGGGCGGCGGTCGAGGGGCGGCGGGGGTCACCCCCCCCAGCTGGTTCTGCAGCGGCCGCCGCCTCCTCCCCCCTGAGCTTGCAGCAGCCGCTCGCCCCGCCGGAGATGAGGTGCAGGGGGGTCCTGGCCGCGGGGCGCAGCCCCCCCTCAGTGCATCTCCCGCGCCTCCCCCCACGCCCCTCCCCGGCTCCTCTAATGGTGCCCGGGCTCCGCCGGGGCTGTCAGCTGGTCTCGGGGTGTCCAGGGACCCGGCGAGCCGCCCCGGTGCAGGCTGGGACTTGTAGTTCTCCGGGCCAGGCTCCCTGCCTCTGGCAGGGGGTGATGTGGGGGGAGCCCAGGCCCGGCGGTGCCCGCTGCCGCCTCCTGGCCCCAGCTGGCGGGCGGAGAAGCTGGGCCAGGTGGGGCAAAGTGCCCTGCTCTGGGCCAGGAGGGCCCCCGGCGCGTGCCCCCACCACGGCGGGCATGGCCAAGCTCCCAGCCTGTCGCCCCTTGGCTGTGGCTCAGCCCGCAGAGCAGCCCCCACGCCACAGCAGCGCAGCTGAGGCCAGGGCCTTCCCCGCAGCCGCCAGCGTCGAAGCCTTTTTCCCTGGCGCTGAGTGCTGGTCAGCAGGAGGGCAGCAAGGCCCCTGCCACGCCCCGGCAGCGGGAGGCCGAGATAAAAGCAAGCGAGCTGGCAAGGGTGTGACTGGAGAGCAATCCCACGGACCGCTCTGCGCCCAGCTGGCCTTCCCTGGCCACAGCCAGGTTCCTCAGACGTCGGCTGCTAAGCTACGTCACGCGTGTATCTGGGGAGGTTTGCTCGGCTCAGCCCCGGTGCTGCATATAAACCATCAGTAAACAGCAGTCCCGGCCCACCCCAGAGGTGGCTGCATCTTGATGCTGGGCAACTGATCCCTGTTTAAACAGCTGCTTCACGCTAACTCAGAGGCAGCTGCAATTCAGCCCTAGGTAAGTGCTGCCTGTGCCCTGTCGCTGAGCAGCTGCCACGTTCCACCCCAGAGGTGGCTGCATTGCAGCGGCTGAGAAAAGTGCTGTATTGTTTAATTGTGAAATTTGCTACTACTTATGGGCATGACAGTAGCACCCAGAGGTCCCAACTGAGCGAGGGGTGCCCCCGTTGGGCTGGTTGGTGCACAGGGTGAGAGATGGTCCCTGCCCTGAACAGCTCAGCGTGTCGGCATCCCGTGTGCTAGAGAAACACGAGTCCATGGCAGATTTTCTGGCATCTTAGCAACAACGAGGCAGAGCAACGTGCTGATTACAGGATTATTGTTCTCAGCAGGGGGAGGTTACCGCAGCCACAAGCGCACAGACCAGACGGGCATCCCGTGTCCTGCCGTCCTGGCCCCCAATCTGTTCCCAACCCATGTGCAACAGAGCCGACACCGGTGCCTTCTGGTCCTGTCTCCCTAGCCCCTCAGCGGTACCCCCGGCTCTCCCGCGGCGCTCTGGAAACGTAGTCCCAGGGAGATGAACACAGCAACCTGCCTGGGCCAGAGCCAGCCCGGCCTAGAGATCCAGCTGATGATGTTGGGGGGCGGGGAGAGGCCTGGGGCTTCTTCGGAGGAAGCAGGCACTGGGCACGCCCGTGGGAGGGGCAGCTCGCTGAGCCCAGCCGGTGTGGGAGGCTGGCAGGGCACTGGGCCGGAACCCAGGAGATCTGGGGGCTGGTCCCAGCAAAGAGTGGGGGTGGGAGACTGGAGCGAGGCGTCAGTAACAGAACCAGGGATGGAACCCAGGGGTCCTGAGTCCCAGGCCTCCCCTTGTTCCATCTGGCAGGTCTTTGGGGCAGGCCCTGGGCCCCCTGGCACATCCCAGCTGGGGCTACCACAACCTAGGGTGTCTCAGGGGGAGCCCCCTCCGGCAGGGCTGCCCCCTGGGCCTGGTGCCACCTGAGACAGGTCACTGCAGGGGCACTGAGTGCACGGCAGGCAGGTGTGACTGTGCAGCTGTCCCTCACTCCCTCCCAACCCTCCCCCTGCAGTTTCCCTGTCAGCCACCGCCCATGGCAAACCAGCCCAATGGGTCCAGCAGCCGGCTGGGTCCCACCACCTAGCAATGGGGGTGAGGCTGCTCCCAGCTGTGGCACTGTGAGGGCAGAAGCTATGGGGAACCTGAGGGCAGCAACTGGGGGTGTCTGGGGCTGGAAGGACAGACAGAAGGGAGCCCAGACACACACAATATGGGGGGCTAGAGAAGGAATCAGCTTCCTGCCCCTGGGCTCCAGCTGTACCCTGGAGGGAATGGGGGGATGGCCACGCTGAGCCATGCGGGGGCTGCCAATGGGACCTTGCAGGGTGGGGGTGGGCGTGGGGGAACCCATGCTGAGTTGGAGCCCTGGGCCAGCCAGAGCCACAGGCACCCACCAGCCCAGAGCCAGCGATCCAACCTCAATATTCAAAGAAGGGTCCAGGGAGAAAACTCGTCTATCTACCCATCCTTCCCCAGAGTCCAGCCACTGTCATCCAGTGCCAGTGTCCGTCCATCCCCATCTCCAGCCGCCCTCACCCAGCGCCAGTGTCCATCCATCCCCATCTCCAGCCACCCTCACCCAGCGCCAATATCCATCCATCCCCAGAGTCCAGCCGCCCTCACCCAGCGTCAGTGTCCGTCCATCCCCATCTCCAGCCACCCTCATCACTCCAGCCCCTAGGGTATCCATACCATCCCCGAGTCCAGCCGCCCTCACAGTGCCAGTGTCCATCCATCCCCGGAGTCAGCCGCCCCTCCACCGCGCCCTATATCCATCCATAAACCCAGAGTCCAGCCGCCGTCACCCAGCGCCTATATCCAATCATCCATCCAGAGTCCAGCCCACATGTCACCCAGTGCCCCAGTGTCCAATCAGATCCCCAGAGCTCCCAGCCGACCCTCAACCCAGCACCAAGTGTCCATCCATCCCCTAGAGTCCAGCCACCGTCACCAGGTGGAGCCTGCTCCTGCAGGACTATGACATGGACGTGGTCCATGTGAAGGGAAGTGCCAACCTGATAGCGGACGCGTTGTCCCGGAGAGGGGGCCCTGAACTTCCCCAGGTCACTGGGCAGAGGGACCCCGCTCAGTTCAGTTCCGAAGGGGGGGGCGGTGTGAAGGAGTAGGGGCTGTCTGTGTGGGGAACGGGAAAGCAGGGGATGTCTGTAGGTTGGGGACAGGTGTTCAGCCTGTAACCCGAGCCCAGCAGGGGGGAGGGGGGAGCTCCTGGGCGGAGGAGAAGGGAACAAAGGATTCGGCCGGAGGAGAAAAGGCAGGACAGTTGGGGTTTGGGCTATGGGGCGGAATTCAGGGGATCCTAGCTGGGATCCGAGCACCCTGAACCCCCAGAAGGACTCAGTGGAGGGGTCCTGACTGTGCCTACAAACTCTGCTGTAACCTGTGTTCCTGTTGTCCAATAAACCTTCTGTTTTACTGGCTGGATAAAAGTCACTGTGGGGTCCAAGCAGAGGGGAGAAGGGCTGGAACCCTCAGACTCCGTGACACCATCCATCCCCAGAGTCCAGCCCCCGTCACCCAGTGCCAGTGTCCATCCATCCCCAGAGTCCAGCCGCCCTCACCCAGCGCCAGTGTCCATCCATCCCCGGAGTCCAGCCTCCGTCACCCAGCGCCAGGGTCCATCCATCCCCGGAGTCCAGCCGCCCTCACCCAGTGCCAGTGTCCGTCCATCCCCAGAGTCCAGCCGCCGTCACCCAGCGCCTATATACATCCATCCCCAGAGTCCAGCCCCGTCACCCAGTGCCAGTGTCCATCCATCCCCAGAGCCTGGACAGCTCCAGCCATGGGCTCTACCTGAGTCTCTGGGCACTGCCAGCCTCACGGCTGGGGTATCCATACCCAGAAGAGAGGGCTGCTGTGATCCCCGGCGGCCCCCGGCCCCCGTTCCTGGCTGTGAGAGGCAGCGGATCTACTCAGGCCGGGCACCGCACGTATCTAACACGAGAGTCAAAACAGCAGCAGCGTCTCCTGGGGCTGTGGCTGGGGCCAGCTTTATTACAGCCTGGGCTTCGAATGCAGGGGAGGGGTGGCTGGAGCTGGCCCTCCGGGCAGGGATTGAGGCCACCTTGTGCCATCCCCTGGGCCCTGTGCCGCTGGGGGAGCAGCGTGGGGCTGACACTGAAGGGAGAGCCGGGAGCTCACCAAAAGAGCTCTGCTGTGCCTCAGAGCCGTGCCCTTCTGCTCCTCATCCCATCCCCAAGTGCAGCTTGGGCTGCTGGCCTTGACGATCCTGCTGCGCCGTCCTCCAGGCCAGGCCCACGGCCCCGTATCGGGCCTCCCCCCGCGGCTGCAGCACGTGCACGTTGTTCTGGTAGCTCAGGGGGATGACATTGCAGAAGCTGGGCGGCTCGGGCAGCTTCTGGGGGGCCCGATGCAGGATCTGGTAGAGGATTCGCTGGCCCAGGGTGGCCTCACTCTGCTCCTGCGCCTCCCGCCTGGCCTGGGCCACGCCTGGGAGGGACTTGCTGCTGCGCTGGACGGCTGCCCCCAACTGCTGGATCAAGGCGCGGCTCAGGGGCCGCTGGAGGCCATAGAGCTTGGTGAGCCGGTGGAACTGCTCCCACCAGGCCGGGGAAAAGGGCCCATGGCGCTGCTGGAGGGTGACCAGCACCTGGTAGAGCGCCAGGAACTTGTCCTCGCCTGGCAGTCGACGCGCTCCCACCTCAGACCAGCGGGCGGTGGCGGTTGGCAGCCGATCCGGCAGGTACAAGTCAACCTTCTCCCGCTGGCTGTCCATGGGCACCACCCCTGCCTGCTCCCTGCGCCTGCCGGCCCTGGGCTCACGCTGCTGGAGCCTCCATGGCTGGGCCCGGGCTCTGCCCCGCCACAAAGCCAGAGGCTGCGTCTTCCACGGGGCTGCCTTGTCCTCCCTGGGTGTGGCCAGCTCTAGGCTGGACTGCCCTGGCCGGGCCACCTGCTCCCACCATGCCCACTCCTGCCCCATCCTCTCGGCGCTGGCCTGCAGCCGGGCCTGGGCAGACACCAGCAGCTCCTTGGCCAGGCCGGGCTCAGGGCCGGGCTGGCCCTGGAGCAGCTCCGTGGATACGGTGGCCTCAGGCAGCTGTTGCCCGGGGCTGGCCAGGAGGGCGCAGAGTGACACTGCCCTGCCCAGGCCGGCATCCTCCTCTCCCAGCACCTGGGCCGCCATGGCCAGCGTGGACTCCAGCGCCACCCTGTGCTCCACGGAGGGGCACTGCCCGAGGGCTTGGAGCCGGCCCAGCAGCTCAGCGGTGTCGGTGCTCTCCAGCCGGGCCGGGTCGGCCAGGATCTCTAGCAGCGGCTGGATTCTCTGCCAGACCTGCCCCTCAACCCCCCCAGCGACTACCCCCGGGCTGCCCCAGGCCAGCTCTTCTCGCCGTGCCGCAGGGGCCTTGGACGCTCGGCCACTCAGCACTTGTTCTGCCCCCTCGGCCAGGCTTCCCTCGGCCAGGCCCCCTTCAGCTGAGGACCCCTCGGCCAGGCCCCCCTTGGCCAGGCCTCTGACTGCCCCCTCGGCCAGGCCCCCCTCAGCCAGACCCCCTTCATCTGGGACTCCCTTGGCCAGGCCCCCCTTGGCCAGGCCCCCTTCTGCCCTTTTGGCCCAGGCCTCCTGGGCCAGGCACGTGCCCAGCTTGGCCACCAGCTCCTCGGCAGCCGCATCTCTCTCGTGCAGGCCCCGGACGACGGTGCTGCTGGACTTGCCGAGGCTCCAGGAGCTGCTGCGCTGGCCCAGGGCCAGGCAGGTGGACGCCACCAGCTCCTCCAGGGCACTGCGGTCGTCAGCCGAGGGGGCGACGCGCAGGTTGAGCAGCCTGCAGAGGTCGTCCCGCCAGCGGGCGCTGTCGGCGCCGTACCGGTGATTGGGGTCAATGAGGAAGGGGTCGGAGGATTCAGGGCACATGGCCTGGGCTGAGGGCTGGCTGGGGTGCCAGGACAGGAGCTCGTCCGGCTGCCTCGTCTTCAGCATCTGTCTCTTCAGCGTCTCCTGGTAGCGCTTGGTGCGTGGGTCCTGGCGCGGGCCCAGGGGAGGCTGCCCCACCTTGGGCAGCGTCACCTTGGGGACCTCGGAGGAGAGGCTGCTTGGGACGCCGGCTGGGCCCTGCTGTCTCTCCGCCTCGGAGCCGGGGCCCAGCCGCTTGCCGCTCCGCACCATAATGGGGGCTGTGAGGTGCTGGGCCCCCGACTGGACCTGGGGCAGTTTATCCCGTGGGTGTCTCTGCTTCTTCATGCCAGGAGCGTCTTTGGCTGCACCTGGGCGAGGTGGAGATGGGGTCAGGCTTGCAGTGAGGGAGGGCACCCTCACACTCAGCCCCCCCAAGGCAGGGGGTGCCCCCCCAGGGCCTGTCTGGGCCCACACACCTGCCCTGCCCTGGGGAACAGTGCTCCCCTCCCTCCTTGGGCTGGTGGTGAGTGTGAGGGAGTGTCCCTTTGCCCCCGTGGGACTCCAATGGAGGAAAAGAGGCAAATTGCCACCCCCCCCCGCCCCCGGCTCCAGCTGGACGTACCAGAGCTCCTGGGCAGCTGGGTCTGTCCAAAGAGCTGCTGCCTCTTAGCCTGGCCGTGGGTCGGCTCTGCCCTGGCCGCCTCCGCACTCAGCACCTCTGACACCTTGGGCCATTTGATGCGGGTCCCCGGGCCCATGGCCCTGGGCTCCGGGTGCTCCTCCACCAGGTACAGGTTGTCCGTCAGCCTGGTCTCCACTTCAGCCAGGAGGATCTCCAGTTCTGTGACGCCGAGCAGGGCTGGTGCCCACCCTGGCTTCTCTGCCTCAGGCCCTGCTGGCCCCAGCCCGTACGGCACAAACGTCCCGCTGATGGTGACACTCCTAGGGCGGGCAGAGCGGAGAAAGTGGGTGAGGGGCACGGCGGGGGGAGACAGCGCCTGCTGGCATCTGATGTCACTCGATGGTGGGTCTAGCTCATTGGGGCCCCAGCCCCTGCCCGGGTCAGTGAGGAGTCACAGCCACTGACGGCAGGAGCTGGGCTAGGAAAGAAGACCCGTCCTTGCACAGTTTGGCTGGAGTTGCTCGGCCGCTTTCGCAAGCCCAGGCACCATCCTGCAGCAGCCATTGGCTCCCCTTACCCTATGCGTGGGCTTAAAGTGCCTTTCTGCTCCATTTCTGCTTCCCATCTTCCAGGCCCTGTCCTGCTCCCGTGGGCATTTAGAGCAGCCTCAGGGCTGCTGTAACTCACATTCACTCCATCAGTCCTGGAGAGGGCAGAGACTCACCACAGTGCAGCGTGACCCAGCTATGGCCCCTATGAGCCTGGGCAGGGGTGGGAACACAGAGAATAGCCACAGTGCAGCACACTCCAGCTGCGTCCTCAACCCACCCCCTCCACTGGGCCCTGGGAGCAGGGCCCCCATGCCAGACCCACACCGCCTGGGGAGACTCCTCTGCAGAGGGGAGTCCCACAGGGCCGGTCCACCCAGCGCTTGGCACAGAGGGGCCTGAGTGTGAGTGAGAACCGGAGGGTGGATAGAGAAGGACTGGGCACGGGGGGCACTCACGGCTGCTCCTTGGCAGGCATGACCTGCCTCTTGATTGCCTTCTGGAGGGCGAACTTGTCGGTGATGCCAGCGACGGAGGTGATAAGCGAGCGGGCCTGGTCCCGTACCTGCCAGTCCGGGTCCAGCAGGGCCCGGGCCAGCGGCACCACATCCCTGTGACTCAGTAGTGCCATCTTGCCCAGGGTCTCCCAGGCCACCTGCCGGGTCTGGCCGTTCTCGCTGGCAGTGCCCTGGTAGAGGCGGGCAGCGGCCTCGGCCTGCAGCTGGGGCGGCAGCACGTAGGCCTGGCAGATCTGCACCAGGGCGGTGGTGCACAGGCTGTACGCGGAGAGCGGCCCGTCTTCTAGCTGGCTCAGCATGGACCGCAGGACGGACTCCAGCGTCACCTCGCTGGGCCGGTGCCTCAGCCAATTCTCGGCCACGATCTCGGCCAGCATGTCCCGGGGCAGCTCTGGGTCCACGAAGGACGTGGGCTGGTCCTGCGGCTTTCGCTTGGCCTTCCCCCTCTCTGCTGGCTCCTTCCACCACTGGGACACCGCTGGCTCCTGGACCAGGGCTGGCTTCCGTGGCGGCAGCCGCTGGCGCGGAGTCACCTTGAGGGAGCACTGGAGGTGCAGGGGCGTGCCCAGCGGCCAGAGCTGGGCCCTGATGATGGAGTTGGGAATGTAGCCATCCGGCCTGATGAGCCACGGCCCCCCTGGGAGGAGATGCTTCTGGAGCAGCGGCACTGGCTCCCCAGGCGCCTGGGGCTCCTTGCTGCCTGGCGGCTCCACAGGAGAGCACAGGGGCCTCTTGGTGAGTGTCCGAGCGGGCCGGAAATCCGCAGAGAGCTCTGGCACCCCGGTGGGGGCCTCTGGGCCAGGAGAGGGACCTGTCTCTGTCTTGGCACTGGCCACCACCCTGGCCACTCTCTTGACCAGCATAACCTCCCGGTGGCTGGTGAGGGCCTCCATGCCTTGGTAGCAGTTGGACTTCTCGCCTGCCCAGAGGTACCTGGGCACAAAGACCGTGTCGAAGGACAGGAGGAAGTTGGGGAGGAAGGGCAGGGGGTGCTCGACTACGTCGTCCTCCACCTGCCAGGCAGCCAGCGCCTTGAGGTGCCTGCCGGGCAGGTACTCGAGGCAGGAGATGAAGTAGATGTTGGTGCTGCAGCCAAGCAGTAGGTCGCCCCGGAGGCTGGCGAAGCAAACCCGGCTGAACTGCTGGCTGGTGTCGAAATCCACCAGCAGGACACCCGTCAGGGACCACACCCTCACTGAGCCATCCGCACCCCCCGTCAGCAGCAGCTGCAGCGGGTGGCAGTAGTCCAGGGAGGTGACGGAGCAGGAGTGCAGGGGGCAGGTCTCCAGCCAGTACGGGTTGATCTTCCTGGGCACCAGGGTGGCCTGTCTCCAGAGCCGGAGCCGGTTCTGCTCGGTCAGGGCGCAGAGGTAGCCTGGCACCAGCAGGAGGCTCTGGATCTGGCAGCCGGTGCTGGGGATGACGACCAGGGGCCGGAGCTCCAGTTCACTGCCCGTCAGGCCCACGTCGGACAGCACGATCCGCTCGTCCGCGCCGTAGGAGCAGAGGAAGTTGGACTCCGGGGAGTGGTAGGACAGGTCCCCGCAGGCCGACAGGCTACACAGGGCTCCCACCCCCCCTTTGTGGATCTGCCGCTCCGCCAGGCTGTGGGCATGCTGGGAGATCAGGCGCACGTGCCCACTCCGGTGCCCGCTAAACACGAAGCCAGAGGGCTGGGTGCCCAGGCCCAGGCGGCAGAAGGCCAAGCACAGCACCTTGTCGTCTCTGTTCTCTGTGGTGCACACGACGTACTTGGCCGGGCTGGGGCAGATGGTGGTGTCCAGAACGTAGACATCGGCTGTCCCCACGGTCACCACCAGTTCCTCCCGCTCTGGGTCGTAGGCGTAGTCCAGGGCCTTCTCCAGCCTGTGGAAGGGCCAAGTTAGGAGGAGCAGCTCCCCAGTGACAGATGAGAGGAAGCGGGTCACCCCGTCCTCAGTCGTGGCCAGGATGCGGGCTCTGCCAGGGCCGCACGGCACCCGGGCCAACCTGCGCAGGCCAGAGCCGGGGGCGCTGAAGAGCTGGTAGAAGTTGCGCAGGGTGTGGAGGGAGAAGCTGTGCTGCGAGCAGCAGTAGAACATCCGCTCGGTGACGAAGCACAGCTGGAAGACTGGCTCGCCCACCTCCAGCCGGCGCAGCAGGTCGCAGGTGCCCAGGCCCCACTCCTTGAGCAGCCCATCCAGCGACGCCGTCAGCAGGGTGTGCATGGCCGGGCGGCACACCACGCTGGTCACAGCGCTCAGGTGGGCCTTGAACTGCTGCTCCTGGTGTCCTGTCTCCAGGCTCCACAGCTTGACGTGCCCAGCCAGGTCACCCACATAGAGGTGGCCCTGGGGCCCGTGGGCGGAGCAGCAGGTGAGGGAGACGCCTGGGCTAAGCTGGAAGGCCTGGGTCTCGGCCCGGCGCTGGCAGTCGTAGAGCCGGATAGTATTCTCGCACAGGGCCACCAGCGCCCGCACATCCCGCTCCACGCTCAGGCAGTGCACAAACTCTCCACCAGCGATGCTCACTGCCCACGAGATGCCCAGGCCAGGCACGGGCCCGGGGCTGAAGGCCCAGAAGCTAATGGCGCCGATGGCCCCCGTGACCAGCTCACCTGTCTCTGGGTTGTAGCACATGCTGGTGACGGAGTGCGGGCAGCGGACGGCCATGAGGAGCGGCAGGCCCTGGCTGTGGTCCCCGAAGAGCCGCAGGTGCAGGTCGTCGCAGTAGGTGGCCAGCAGGCACAGGGTAGTCACGTAGGACAGCTGCAGCACCTTCACCCGCTGGGCCATGGGGAAGTCCTTCTCCACCACCACGCTCTCATCCTCCACGTGCTGCAGCCAGACCCGGGCCTGCAGGGGCATGCTTCATCAGGGCAGGGGAGCAGAGTGGGTAGGGCGTGCGTGCGTGCACACGTGTATGTGTGTACAGGGGCTCGCACGATGGGGCCCTGCGTGTGTACATGTGTGTACAGGGCCTTGCAAGATGGGGCCCTGCGTGTGTACATGTGTGTACAGGTGTGACGAACTGGGAATGTTCTTAATGTTGCTCTGAATACTGTGTTGGTGCCTCAGTGTCCCTTGTGCAGTTCTGAAGTATCCAGGAGGGGGGCTAAGGGTGTGTGATTGCTGCAGAGCAAAGGGCCAGTGCCCCTAAATGCCTGGCACTCTGTCTCCTAGCAACTGATGGCCTGGGCCCCTCCTCTGCAAAGGTGCCAGCTGAAGGTGTTGGAGACAAAGAGATCAGGTGACCTCCTGGCCCGGGAAAGGAGCTGAGCAGAGAGGAGGGGCTGGAGGGGGTTGTGAGTCTGGAGCTGGCTGGGGACGAGGAGTGAAGTGCAGACCTGGGGGTCTGGCTCACTGCCCCCTAGAATGGACCCGGCCGAGGGGTCCGGTTCGCTGTATCTACAAGCTCTGTTTTAGACCCTGTTCCTGTCATCGAATAAACCTCTGTTTTACTGGCTGGCTAAGAGTCACGTCTGACTGCAAAGTGGGGGTGCAGGACCCTGTGGCTTCCCCAGGACCCCGCCTGGGTGGGCTCGCTGTGGGAAGCACACGGAGGGGCAGAGGATGCTGAATGCTCCAAGGAGAGACCCAGGAGGTGAAGACGTGTGAGCTTCTTGCCCTGAACAAGTCTGCTCCAAGGGAGAGGAGGCTCCCCAAAGTCCTGCCTGGCTTTGTGGGGAGCAGTTCCAGAGCATCACCCGGGGACCCCGTGACAACAGGGCCTCGCACAACAGAGCCCTGCACGTGTACATGTGTGTACAGCACCTCGCACAACAGGGCCGAGCATGTGTGTGCGCAGAGGAGGGGCCTCAACCCCATCCCGAGGCCCAAGCACGGCTGTCACGATAAGCGATCATCAACCATCAGCATCACTGAGGGGCTTTGCACCCCCAGCCGGCCCATGAACTGCGGAAATGCCATCTGTGCTGGCTGACGGGTGCCCACCCATTGCCAATTGCCTGTCGATAAGAGCAAGTGGCTGGTGTTGATCAGTTCTCAGCGCTGCGCCATTGGCCCATGGCAGCTGGGTGCCATTGCTGGCGAGTGCTGCGAGGCTCGTTGAGTGGCCCAGTTCCTAGCCAAGACTTGGTGCTTTCATAGCAATAATTGATGGAGCTGCTTGAAATTCTCCACCCAAAGTTTTAGGTTTTTTTAACCAAACCGGCTTTTTTCCAAACATGAAACTTCGGGGTGAGTGGGGGGGAATGATCGGGATTGTTGACGTTTTCTCTTTTTTTGCTCTGTTTTCTGCATTTATTTTTCCCCCTATCGCAATCGGTAGCGGAGGTGTCTCTGTGTCATGTGCCCCACCGTGTTTGTACTGGAGGTGGGCAGTTTCCGCGAAGGAAACGGTTCTAAAATGATTTGGGGTGAGCAGGGCAGCCGAAGGTTTGATGGAAAATGCGCCTGGTTCAAAATCCTTTTCCCTGCTTCTCCAGCAGCTCCCCTAACACAGAGCCAGAGACAGGGAAGTGAAAGAGAGAGACAAACTATGCATCTGAGGACAGGGCCGGTGGGGAAACTGAGGCACAGGGGGAGTGCCTTTCTGACAGTCAGTGCATATTTTCTGACTCCCAGTGTGGGCCAAGCAGGGGGATCAGGACTCCTGGGTTCTGCTCCTGGCTGGGGGCAGGGAGAGGAGTTGTGGGGTTAGAACAGGGGGCCTGGGAGCAGGGGGCCTTTCCCAGAGCATTTCAGGCTCCACCGGCCGCTCTCCCAGGGGCAGGGGGAAGAGGTGGAGGACGCAGCCCCTCCGTGCAGCAGACCGTGGTGCAGTGCATGAGGGGCACCAGTCCCCTGAGGGGGGGTCTCACCTGGTCCTGTTTCACCCCTGGGCCTCCCCAGGAGAAGCAGACGAAGACGTTGGCGGTGGCAGTCGGGTAGAAGCAAATGCGGGGCATGAGGTGAGGGTGGTGGCTGGCCCGGTACACGAGGGAGGGTCTGTCGCTCAGCAGCACTGGTGTCCCTGGCCCCGCCTCGGGCAGCTCCTGCACAGGAAGGAGGGACAGTGAGGGTGATTTGCCCTGGTGCCTGTGACCGCAGGTGCTGCCAGCTCTGACCAGAGGGGGCTGCCACCTTGGGGGCTGAGGGTGCAGGTTATTGCCAGCGATGGAGCCCCAGAGGAGGGTGGAGCAGCACCTGCCCCCTCCAGCTCCTGGCAGACCCCGGCAACGTCTGTCACACTCAGGGCAGCTCCCCCTTCTCTGAGTGATGGGCTCAAGCGCTCTGCAGACCCAGGCAGCATCACTGCGTCACTCACACTCAGGGCAACTCCCCCGACCCAGTGATGGGCTCAGGCTCTCTGCAGACCCAGGCAGCGTCGCTGTGTCACTCACACTCGGGGCAGCTCCCTCCACCCAGTGACGGCTCAGGCTCTCTGCAGACCCAGGCAGCATCACTGTGTCACTCACACTCAGGGCAGTTCCCCCCACCCAGTGATGGGCCCAGGCTCTCTGCAGACCCAGGCAGCGTTGTTGCGTCACTCACACTCGGGGCAGCTCCCCCCACCCAGCAATGGGCCCAGGCTCTCTGCAGACCCAGGCAGCGTCGCTGTGTCACTCACACTCGGGGCAGCTCCCTCCACCCAGCGATGGGCTCAGGCTCCCTGCAGACCCAGGCAGCGTTGCTGCGTCACTCACACTCAGGGCAACTCCCCCCACCCAGCGACAGGCTCAGGCTCCCTGCAGACCCAGGCAGCGTTGCTGCGTCATTCACACTCAGGGCAGCTCCCCCCACCCAGCGATGGGCTCAGGCTCTCTGCAGACCCAGGCAGCGTCACTGCGTCACTCACACTCGGGGCAGCTCCCCCCACCCAGCGATGGGCTCAGGCTCTCTGCAGACCCAGGCAGCGTCACTCACACTCGGGTCAGCTCCCCTCACCCCGTGACGGGCTCAGGCTCCCTGCAGACCCAGGCAGCGTCGCTGCATCACTCACACTCAGGACAGCTCCCCCTTCTCCAAGTGACGGGCCCAGGCTCTGCAGACCCAGGCAGCGTCACTGGACCCAAGGCCCAAATCTCACTGGAAGGAGGGTGCAATGTCTGTACATTGGCCAGCCCCTGGGGTGTCTGCCTGGTTCTATGGGTGCATCTCTACAGGGAAGTGGCAGTTTGCAGCAGTAAATGGGCCTCTGCTTCTCCCAGCCTCACCCCATTACCTTTGGCATCTGCAGCTTTTGGCAGATCTGAGATTTCAAGTTCTTCCATTCGGGGACGATCCTGGCAGCTCCCGGCATTGCAGCGGTGGCGACGGGCAGCTTGTCCCGCGCGGGCGAGAAGCAGCAGCTCCGAGCAGCCTGGGCGCCAGTGCGAATTCCCTGCTGGGGGAAGGGGAGGGTCCCAGGGGCTGGATTCTCTAGCTGGAGAGCAAGTGCTGCCCAGAGAGCTCCATGTTCAGGATGCAGAGTGGGGACAGGCCCGTGCCCCATTCCCCGCCCCCCAGAGCCAGCGGGTCCCTGGGCGCGCTCAGCATGAGATGTTTATTCTGGTCTCTCAGGTGCACAGAGCTCTTTGTGGGTGATGCTGTTGGGGGGGAGTGCAGCTGGGGGGGTGAAAGCCCCTCCCAGCAGGAGAGAACAGCGTACTCTAGGAGGGTCAGTGGCATCTGCCCCCTGGCTTGTGACCTTTGGGGTCAGGTTCCTGCATGCCTGGGGCTGCCCGCCTGGTGCCCCCCCTTTCCCGCCTGCACGGGGGGCCCCCAGCCTCGCTTCCGAACTGCAGCCCAGCACCCTGGATGTGGGGGCGGGCTCGTCTCACCCCCGCAGCCCCCCGGGGCGCCATGGGCTGCCGCGCAAGGGGAGCCTGGTTCGGGAGGCACCAGCTTTACCTGCCCACGCCAGCAGCAGCATTGTGACATCACCCAACTCCAGCCAAAGCGCCTGTGGCCATGTCCATCCACAGGAGAAAATAGTCCCTCTCCCCTCCCCCACTCACCAGAAACCAGCGAACAAAATCATCGTGTAATGCAATAGCAGCCGTCACCCTGTACTAATTAGCACTTAATTGGGATCACTGGGCAAGGGCGAGACTGTCAGGTTCCTGGTGTGTGTCTGTCCAGGGCCTGGACAGTGTGGGGGGCCTGGACCTGGGCTGAGGTGGTGTTACCGTAATACACCTAATCGCAATAGGAATGTACAGCGCCTGGCGCAGTGGGAAGCCTGGGATTCCTGGGCACCCATTAATAATTATTAATAATGAATGTAATTATGTGTAAGTACAATAGTTTATCCCTCCCCTCCCACCCCCGCAGCTCTCTGTTCCTGCCAGCGCCAGGACGGAGACTCCGGTTCATTTCCTGGCACCTGGGTCTCCCCAGCCTCGCTCTGAGGTGATGGAAATGGCCCTGCATGGGGCAGGGCGTCAGAGAACCAGGCGTTGATGCTCTGCCCAGCCTGGCCCTGCACACACCCCTCTGTTAGGCCTGGGGCTGCCTCCTGCACCAGGGGTCGTGTCCCGTAGCTGGCCCCTCGCCCCCAGGATACCTGGCCTGATGGATCAATGGGGGTTCAGACTCTGACATCTCGCTCTTGCCCCCAATTCCCGATCCCGTCCCATCTCTGGGCCCAACCCCCAGCAAGTCTCACCCCCTGCCCCCCGCTCCTCTGCTCCCCAGACAGATCTGCTCACTGAGCACTCAGGCATCTCCTGTCTGGGCATCTTCCTGGCCACACTGTGGGTAGCACTGGCTCTCCAGCCACTCTGTGATAAAGCAGATTAACCGCAGGAGGCACTGCACCCCTCTTCACCCACAGCCAGGCCCCTGGGGTAGCTGCAGGGGCAGGAATCCAGGACCTAACTCCCCTGGGGTTTGCACTGGCAGTGGTGCCAACCCCTAGTATAGGCACAGTTTGCACCAGGGCACGATGATTTGTACTGTCACAGTTTACACAGCCATGATTTACACCTGTGGGAGGTGGGAGGCTGGGAGCCAGGACTCCTGGGTTCTCTCTCAGCTCTGGGAGGGGAGTGGGGGCTGGTGGGTTAGAACAGTGAGGGGGCTGGGGGATAGAGACATTTCCTGAACACTCCAGTAGCTGCTGTTGCGTTTGGGGGCATCGGGCAGGCGGGGAAGGAAGCGTGAACATGGACAGGCAGAAGGAGGCAATGAACCCAGTGTCAGGTGCCGGAGCCCCCTTCGTCTCCCCGCTGCTCTGGCATCCCCCTTGTGACGTTATTGATATAATCTGGGACCATATAGAACATGGTTGCAACCAAGGTCCTGTAGTGGCACCAAATCTTATGAAAAGGGGGTCATATCAGGTGTCTAAGACCAGGTTCTGGATTGCTGGTTATGATTGTGCTGTCTGGGTGCATGTGTCATTTTGTAGTTGAAGTTATGAGTATTGGTTCTGTACTGTCTGTATTTCAAACTTGTGCTGGGCTTCTGGGTGACACCCCAGACAAGTTGGTGTTAGCTCTGCCTAACCTGCTTGATGGGCCATTAAGGACCATCGGCTACACAACTGACCCGTGGAGAGAAGGCAGATACGCCTTGTAACTCAGCAAAGTGCAGGGACTTGCCCATGTGACTCCAGACTCCATTTTGCTGTAATTTTCCACAGTAAGAACAAAGAGGTTCTTACACCTGGAAAAGCCTATATAAGGCAAATGCCTCATCTCCATCTGGTCTTCAATCCTGCTTCCTACCTCTGGAGGGACTTTGCTACAAACTGAAGCTCTGAACAAAGGACTGAATGACCCATCCATGTTCCAGAGACTTGATTGTGAACTGCAGCTTATTCCATCACTGCTACAGCCTGAACTAAGAACTTTACCATTCCTGTGTAAATGATCCATTTAACCAATTCTGCTCTCAGCTGTATCTTTTCCTTTTATGAATTATAACCTTTAGATTTTAGATTCTTGGCAACAGCATGATTTGTGGGTAAGATCTGATGTGTATATTGACCTGGGTCTGGGGCTTGGTCCTTTGGGATCGAGAGAACCGTTTTCTTTTACTGGGGTGTTGGTTTTCATAACCATTCATCCCCAGGACGGGTGGCACTGGTGGTGATACTGGAAGACTAGAGTGTCGAAGGGAATTGCTTGTGTGACTTGTGGTTGGCCAGTGGGGTGAGACCAGAGTCCTCTTTGTCTGCCTAGGGCTGTAACTGCCCTGCTTTAAGCAATTGGTCCTGAATTGGCACCTCAGTTGGGTCCCGCCAGAACCGCATTGTCACCCCCCCCTAGGCACTCGCTCCAGACAGCCTGCCCGCTCCTGTTTGTGCAGCGTGCCATCAGACAGCAGAGCCGGGCACGGGCACATCCTGCTCCGCCCTGTTTGGCCTCCCAGAGGTTGCCCCCCCCCACTTTGGGGTAAATTAGGGATTTTTCTTCTAGTGGGTCGATTACTGCTGGGCAGCCCCCAGATGGCTCCTTCCTTAGTCTAATTACTGATTAGGCTCAGGGTAAAGGCATAAGCGGGAGGGGAGGGTGGGCAGGACTGAGCTGTTTGTCTGTCAGTGTGTGTGTGTGGGGGGAGGGTAGCACCAAAATCTCTCCTTAGGCTGGATCGGGTCAGAGCAGCCAGACTTCCCCCTGTCCCCCAAACTCTCCCCTCACATCCCCCAACTTCCCCCCGGCACCATGCGGAGTGGGAGCAGGGCACCCCACGCTGCTCAGGCCTGTGCTGCATGCCTCAGACGGCCAGATGAGCCAGACCTGGATTAACCGGGTCATGCCGATTACCAACAGCACAGACTCCCCTCTGCAATCCTTTAATGGGGGGATCCATCAGCTTCTCAGTGCTGGAGCTGAGACCCCACTGGGAGCTGGGCACTGGCACAAATCTCGCTGGTGACGCTCGGGCCCTGGCCCCGGGGTTGCACAATGGGTTAATAATGGGTTGCGTGGCTGCAAAGTGCTGGACAAACGCTTCCCGAGCAGCCAAAGGGAGTTAGGTGCTGAGGATGGTCCATGGGCTTTGGGTGCATTGTCCCCTTCAGCCACTTGGACAAACCCCAGCCCATTTGCCCTTTCACTTCATTTGACAAATGGGCTTTTCGCACTCGGGGGATGGGGACAGAGCATTTTTCCTGAAACCTTATCTTAATTTACATATAAATCCAGTAGGACTGCAAGACACCTCTGCCCCCAAGATCAGGACCCCCCACTGTGCCAGGTGCTGCACAGACCCTGACCAAGCTCTGGGCCCTCACTGTGCAGGGGGCTGGCCAGACACAGGCCTGGCGCCAAAGAGCTTGCAAATTCATCATTTATCTTCAACCTGCTTTCAAAGCTGGCAATCCCCTGCCCTCTTCCTAAGCTCATGTGAACGCTGCTGCGCCCGTCTTCCGGCTCATCCCAAGAGCAGAACCAGGGCAGCTGATGCAGGAGCCTCAAAACCCTTTCCAGGCTCCCCCCTCCTCCAGAGGATGCACAGAGAGCTTTTAAACCATGTCTTTCTGTAGGGGGTGTGAACACGTGACAGGACCGTTTTTGCAGGGGTGTCATCGTGGGATCTCTGCTTAGCAGGGTGTCACCAGGTCACAGAGTGAGCACCTTTACCCATCCCAGGACAGAGCATTTCTACTGGTTTTATTAGACTGAGTGAAATCGCTGCTCATCCATTTAACAAGCCAGGTATGTTGAGACACCTACAGGGGAGCTGGGTTTGTTGCAGGTGAGTGTGCTTTGGGTACTGAATTAACAGTAACCAAATCTCTAAGTATCTGTCCCCTGTCTGCTTTGCTGGGTATGTCACCGGGGTGCTCATTTTTCCAGGACAGCCCCCTCCCATATTTGGGGAACTGTTCATCTGCAGTCGGATTTGTTATCAGTCCCCAGCGAGGGGCAGGCAGTCACCCTGCAGCTACAAGCAGCTGAGAGATTAATTCTTCATCTCCATTTCTGCTAGGAAGCCCCAGGAGGATTACCAAAGATTCGCTGGGTCACAACAGTTCACTTACTTGTGATAGCTGGCTTTGAACTGCATCCCAGGGTCTTTCAGGCCTGGCCACATTCACCTGAGGTGCATAAAACCTCCTCTTTCCACACAATTTCGGCAACATTTCTCCCTGGCCAATTGCTTGCTGGTGTCTCACCCCAGGGCTATTTTTTGAGGGACATCAGAGAGGGCGAGGGACAATTTTCAAATCGCTCAAGCCAAATGACGTGGGTGGTGACTGTTAAGCAGCTGAGTGGAAGGCTGTGGCCAGGGACAGTTGGTTATGGGTAAACTCTTCCCTTGGCTTTAAGTGAGGTGCGGGAAAATCCAGGGGACACTGGCGATGTTATTAGCCCCAAGAGAGGCACCAGCCATGCACCTCTGACAGCGTGAAGTTGTCTGGACCATCCACTGGAGACTCCCTGGATGTGGGACCTCTTGCCACCTCTGAGGTACAAAAACCTGGGGTGAGCATTGAGTGCATCCACCTGGCAGCTAGCAGTGTGCACAGGGCACCCCAACAGGGTCCCGGGATAGCTGCCTCCACATAGGGGCAATCCTAGGAAAACCTGGCCAGCTGGCAGCCCTGCTCCCAGGAGCCAGGGCAGATCAGAGTGTGATGAAGTGGTGGGTTTTCTTGGTTTCCCCAGTGGGTTGCATGCAGAGGGGGTGGGACTCAGTGTCCCCGGGTGTTACTGGTTTAACAAGGGGAGGGGAGAGGGAGTTTGTTGGGGCACAGGACTGCATAGGGAAGTTGGGACCCCAGCCAATGGCCTGGAGAACGGAGACCCCAGTGACTTGTGACCTGGTGACTGGGTGGCCCAGCTCAGGAGTTGCAGCCGGTTCTGGCCAGTGGGAGGACAATGGGCTGTGGGGAGAGGACCCCGGTGACCTGACCAGCCGGTTCCAGCCAGAGGAGGGCGGAGAGGAGGCCCAGGCGACCCTGTTTCCCTGGAGAGAAGACAATGGACAGAGGGGGTTTGGGGCCAGTGATCTCAGATGCCCAGCTGGGAAGCAGGGGGGCTTGGGGCTGGAGAGGGGGAGCAGCAGAGCCCCCCTGGCTGCAGGGACACTGGGATGTGCTGGGCAGAGGGAGCTAGGCCTGAGGACCTGAGAGTTTCCTCTACTGGGTCCGGATGCTCAGTTAACCCTCCTGTTTTACGCTGGCTGAGAGTTGCTCCAGGCTAGAGAACAGGGCCGGGGGGGGGGGCATTATTCCCTCGAGGGGTGGAGGCCCCAGGGGCCCAGAGCGAGGGGACTCCCTGGGGGGGCCCACAGCAGAGACAGACATGCTGAGGCTCAGAGAGGTGCGGCTCCAGGAGGTGGAGGGGCCTGACCCCCAGAGAGAGTGGCCCTCTGTGACGAACTGGGACTGTTCTTTCTGTTTGCTCTGAATACTGTGTGGGTGCCTCAGTGTCCCCTAGCAGTTCTTAAAGTATCTTAGGGTGGGGGATCAGGGGGTGTGATATGCTGCAGAGCAAAGGGCCAGTGCACCTAAATGCCGGGCACTCTGTCTCCTAGCAACTGATGGCCGGTGGGCCCGCTCTCTTCGCAAAGTGCCTAGCGAAGGTGTGAGACAATAGGGTCAGGTTGGCCTCCTGCCTCGGGAAGACTGCGCAGAGAGGAGGGCTGGAGGGCGTTTAGTCTGGGCGGCCTGGGACCAGATGAAGTGCAGGACTAAGGGGTCTGGCCTCATACTGCCCCCAGAAAGTGGAACCCGGCTGAGGTGTCGGTTCGGCTTGTAGTTTATCAGCTCTGTTTTAGACTCCTGATTTCCGTCATGATAACCTCTGTTCTTGCTGGCTGAGAGTGCACGTGCTTGACGTCAAAGTGGCGGGTGCAGAACCCTGTGGCTTCCCGCAGGACCCCGCCTGGCGTGGGCCTCACTGTTGAAGCGCACGGCTGAGGGACAGTAGGGATGCTGAATGCCTCCAAGAAGAGACCAGGAGGTGCAGAAGACATGTTGAGCCTCTTGCCCTGAACAAGTCTGCTCCAAGGGAGAGGAGGCTCCCCAAAGCCCTGCCTGGCTTTGTGGGGAGCAGTTCCAGAGCATCGCCCGGGGACTCCGTGACACCCTCCAAGAAGAGGTGTTGCACTGAAGAGGGTTCCCCCAGGGACTTCACGGGGCCAAGAGTGGGCACGATCTGGAAGTCCGTGACAACGTGGTAGCAGAGGATGGTTTGTGGATGCACCCTGTAGACATGTGGCTGCGGGCGCAGGTGCTTTGCAGTGAGTGACTGCCAGCAATAGAACGAGGGCATTGAATGGAGCCAGCTGGAAACGGCCTAGAACCAGCTCCGTAAGAGCAACCTGGCACGTCTGTGCAGGGAGAGGAGGCTGAGCGTGGGGAGGCTCCCTAAGGAGCGGCTGATTGCTCAGCTTGTAGAGAATGACCCAGTCTGAGGAACAGGCTCCAGACCCCAGGAGGGCTCCCAGGGTGCCTGGTGAGCTGGGGAGTTGCCGTGGAGACAGTCTGCGTAGCAGTCGGGAGTGTATCAGACCTGACTCCCCCCATCAGCACAGGGGGACCCCAGTCAGGTTTCTCCCTGGAGGAGCGGTGAAAGCTTGAGCTGGAGCTGAAAGCGAAGGAGCTGGAGCAGCGGAGGCTGGTGGACCATGCAGAACAGCGGAAGCACGAGTTGGAGTTACAGGAGCGGCGTGCCAAGGGGGTGTGCTGGGGGGAAGTGGGGAAGGGCCCTGAGATGCAGTTTTCTGGGGAATCAGACACCAAACTGGTGCCCCAGTTTAAGGAGGGGGGGATATTGAGACGAACAGAGACCCACAGAGACGAATGGCTTTGCTCAGCCGAAATGCAGGTGCGTTTACTGTAGCCCCCAGCCTGCTAGTGGAATCGTTCCTTCTAGCAGCAGCCTACTCCTTGGACAACACAATCCTCTAGGCATGGGGAGGCGCGTGGTCTCGTTGATGGGGCACTGGGCCTCAGGACACTTGGGGTCTATTCCTGCCTCTGCCACTGTCCCTGTGTAACTTTGGGCAAGTCCCCTTCTCTCTCTGGGCCTCTGTTTCCCCTTTGTCCATTCCAGCTGTGAGTTCTTCAGGGCAGGGACTGCTTCTCGCTCTGTGTCTGTGCAGTACCTTCACAACGGGGCCCTGATGTTGGTCAGGGTCTGGGCAGCGCCCGGCCCAACGGGGCCTGATCTCAGTTAGAGTCTGTGTAGCACCTGGCGCCACAGGGGCCCTGATCTCATCAGAGTCTGTGCAGCACCTGGCACGATGGGGATCCCAGTAATACCACCATTGCCAACCCCTGTGGGCTGCAGCAGGACTCAAGAGGTACCCTGGGCCTTGTGTCAGTCCCTGTGCCTGGGGTCATAGAATCATAGAATATCAGGGTTGGAAGGGCCCTCAGGAGGTATCTAGTCCAACCTCCTGCTCAAAGCAGGACCAACCCCAAGTAAATCATCCCAGCCAACCCAGCGAGGAGTCAGCAGAACCCCACACCACAGATCCCTTCCTAGGCTGCAGTGTCCCTGCATGCCTTTGCCAGGTTCAAACCGCAGCCTGGACGCCAGGCTCCTGTCTACAGTAAATCGCATTGGACAGGTTCCGCAAGGGCCTTCCTGCTGCTGAAGGAGAGCAGCAGAGAGTGGAGGGCTGAGCGGCTCGGCCTGAACCCAGAAAACCAAACCAAACCATGGTTCTAAGCAAAACTCAGTGGGTCGGGTTTTCTCACCAGAACCAAGAAAAGTCTGTTGGGTTAAACCAAATGTTTTGTTCAACCTGTAATTTTTTCATTTTTCATTTTGGGTCAGCTTCGGGTGCTTTTCACTTTCTTTTCTTTTTTTTTTTACAGCTGAATTTCAAAGTGAAAAGCTGTCAAAAAGTCGGGACATTTCTTTGCAAAATGGCTGAACTGAAGCATTTTGACTTTTTAGAATTTTCTCTCAGATTTTTCATTTCACACTATTTGCCCAATTCAGCTCAAATTCATTAATAGTTTCAGAGACACAAAAATACAATTTCCACAATTTATTATTTGCCAAAAAAGTGTTGCCCGGCTCTGCTTTGCCAGCAGCTGCAGCTCTGTTGCTTTTCCTGGAGCCGCTGACAAGGCAGCCAGGGTCTGGCTCACCTAGGAACCGGTTCTCAGCCGAGGTACTTGGCCTGTGAATCCACAGCGATGGCTCGGTCGGGATTCGATCACCATGGGCCCCCTAGAATTGGATCAGAATGGCCCATTTCCTGCCTGCTTTGCACTGGTGTGTGCGCAGGTGTGTGTTAAACCCTCCCCCGCTTGCCCCACGAAACAACAGGGGGATAACCCCTCTCCTGCTCGCCCCATATACCCAATGGGGGTTAACTCCTCCCCGCTCGCTCCATATACCCAATGGGGGTTAACCCCTCCCCCATTCGCCCCACATACACAATGGGTGTTAACCCCTCCCCTGCTTGACTAACGTACACAATGGGGGTTAACCCCTCCCCTGCTCACCTCACATACACAATGGGGGTTAACCCCTCCCCTGCTCGCCCCATATACACAATGGGGGTTAACCCCTCCCCTGCTCGCCCCATATACACAATGGGTGTTAACCCCTCCCCTGCTCGCCCCACATACACAATGGGTGTTAACCCCTCCCCTGCTCGCCCCACATACACAATGGGTGTTAACCCCTCCCCTGCTCGCCCCACATACACAATGGGTGTTAACCCCTCCCCTGCTCGCCCCACATACACAATGGGTGTTAACCCCTCCCCTGCTCGCCTCACATACAAATGGGCTAACCCACCCCGCTCGTCATAAACCCAGTGGGGTGCGTGGCCTTTAAGGCCTGAGGGGCGGGGCAGCTCCCTCCTGTCGGGCAGCTCCTCTAGCGGCGGAGGCGCTGGCGGGGCGGAGCTGGTCGCTCCCTCTGGCCCCGCCCACCCCCGCCAGAACCGCCCACGGAAGTGTGAGAGCGCATCCTCCGCCGGCTGTGCCCGCCCCGGCAGTGTCCTCGCGCCGCCGGCTCAGGTCCGGGTGTCCGCGCCGCTGCCCGCTCCCATTGGTCCCTTGCGCGCGCCGCTGCTGACCGGTGAGTGCCGCGCGCCGCGGCCGTTGGGCTTCGCGCCCGCGCGGCGCCGCTGAGAGGGGGCGCTGCGCGGTGCGGGGTGGGGGGGCGGCCGGCCGCTGTGTCCATCGCGGGGGGGGCCTCCCTCACGCCCCCAGCACCGGGCGCTGCTCTGAGCCGCTTCTGAACCCCGCGGAGCTGCGAGGGCGGGGGGCTTTGGGAGCTGTAGTCTCCAGGCGCTCGGGCGGCCGTACCTCAAAGCGGGGCTGGCGGCCGAACGGACTACAGCTCCCAGCAGCCCCCGCGCGGCCAGGCGCTGCCCCGCGGAGGGGTCCGTGCGGGGGCTTCGGCTGTCAGGCGAAAATGGTGGGGGGGGTCTCGCTGCCCAAGGCTTGGGGGGTCATGCACACTGCTTGAGGAGCCTTTGGGGCCTGGGGCGGGGGGGCTCGGCTCCCGGGGGGGGGGGTCTCATTGCACACTGCTTGGGAGCCTTTGGGGGGTCTAGGGGGGTCTGGCTCCTACTGGGCGGGGGGCTCATTGCCCACTGCTTGAGAGCCTTGGGGGCCTGGGCGGGGGGCTCTGGCTCCCCTGGGGAGGGCTTGTTGCACACTGCTGAGGAGCTTCGGGGCCTGGGGCTCTGGCTGCCCCATTGGGAATGTGTGTGGGGGTCATTGCATGCTGCTTGAGGAGGCTTTGGGGGCCTGAGGCACACAGCTCACATCCCTGGGTTGCAGATGGGGAGCTGAGCACAGGGCAGTGCAGCATTTGCTCATCATACTGACAGAGCCTGTGGCCCAGCAGGGAGCTGCCCTGGGTCTCCCAGGCAGCCCCCTTCTTGTTGGGCCCTGCTGAGCTGGCAGGTTCATCTCTCGGGTTTGCTGGGGCTGCGGCGTGGGACTGTTTCAAAGGTGGCAGATGTAAAGGTGGCCCGAGTAAAACAGTGAGACTGTGACACAGCCCCCCCATCTCTCCAGCTGCAGGGTTTGCACAGTTCATTAGTAGCCTCTGCAGGAGTCCTTGGACCTAACTCAGAATTGTGGAGACAATCGACTATTCAGCTAGTGGGGATGTTGCCTGTGAAAATATAGAGTCATGTCTTTGGTGATTTGTGCTTTTTAAACCCAGCCCTGATATCAGAGGGGAATGACTTAAAAAGATACTGGAGGAAGACTGGGGTGCAGAATGCTATGCCTTGCACGATGCAAATCTAAATGCAAACGGTAGTTGCACTCCTGTGTTGTGGAGAGGTGTCTTACGGGCATGCAGAGTGGGGAGGCAGACACACAAATGGTTAGCCATGATATAGACTTCTTAGGAGTTGGCTCTGCTTCCAGGCTATGGCAGGTTATTTGAATTAACTTCTCCCTTGAAATTAAAGTGCTTTCCTATTTCACGTCAGTTTTGCCTGAGCCTTGCTGTATAATAGTAGTGCTGTGTACTACTATTGAAAGAGCTGATGGTAGCTTAACCCTGTGATGTGAGTAACACTGAATCGCTCAAAGAAGTCAGTGGGGTATAATATAAGTGGACCAAAGTACCATAAATGTATTTTACATCCACAAGTGCTTTATTCAGCCCTGTCTGAATGAGGGTACATATTAGATGCTTACCTTCCAGATGATGATAAAGTTTAATCTCCTGACTTTCTGCGGATGGGGGGTGTAATTGGTCTTGCTAGACATTCTTTTAAAAATAGCACTGCCTGTGCAACTGAAATCTTTTCCCACGTGTGACAGGAATCAAAGGGCCAGTGTTGTAAGAGGAGCTGAATCAGTTAAATGGAAGCAGAACGGACAAAATGACATTAAATAGGAAGATGTTAAACTTGCTAGCTTTGCCTGAAGTATTGGCTCCATTATACTGTATAAGTAACAGCTGCAATGTGAATAAAAGCGGGGAGTGGGATCAGACAGCATAAGCCAGCAGCAGGATTTATGGTATTAGGGGCAGGGAGCTGTCAGATGCAGGCTTAATATCACCCTTTTGTTTTTACAGACACGTCCGTGCCCTCCAGACTCTCATGAGGGAGTGCTGTGATAGCATGGAGCTGGGGATTAAATGAGATATGAAGGTGGTCTGCTGTTTCAAGGAACTGCACTGATAGAATGCTGCTTGCAGCCATGCAAGACAGAGGTCCTGAAAGACATTGATGTTTCTATGGAAACTATATAGATCAAAGAGTACCAGAGATGAAATTGCTGTCCAGTCTTTATAGACTTGATGTAGGAAGCTGCATGCCCAATAAGTATCCTCATGAATGGGCCCCTACTTTGCAACTTCTTGCAGCAGAAATCAAAGCTTGTACATGTGTTGTCAGCTTAGCGTGTCAGGATCTGAACTGGCTTCCATTGATATCAATGGAAATACTGTCACTGCATCAAGATCAGATCCTTTATGCCTAAGTAATACAAAGTTTCTCTGTTTCTGCAAACAGAATTTATAGCAGAAGCCATCCCTCCCCTAAGAGGAACCCATCTGAACATCAGACGGTGGATTTCACTTCCTTTGTGTTGGAAACTTTAAATCTTACCCAACCTGATATTCAAACACCTGCATGGTTCTTCTAACCTTCCCAGACTAGTAGTGAAGGTTTCAGAAGTGCAGGTAATGCTAGAGAGGCAGCAGTGTTGTTTTCCCAGAAAATGATTGTTCAGATCTATATATGAAAATAAAAGAGCTATAGAGGATAGCCAGGAACTGGAATTATGTCTGGCATTTCTGAGTTCCAAAATGGGAGCAGTCCATTCTCCAGCTGATGGCTGGTGGATTTACATATGCAATTCTTAACGTTAATGGGAACAGCTGTAAATCAGTGTCTCTTTTATTCATTGTACTAAAGGTGTCCTGTCAAATCAGATTGTCCTTCAAATTACCTTTAAAAAAATCAGCTTTCAGAAAAATCCAGAGACCAATGGAAATGTTATGCATCATATTTTAAAAAATCTGCTCAATGCTTCCACCAGTTGTTTTCAAACAAACATCCCTTCCCCTGCAGTGTTTGCAGACCAAACATTGCATCCTGAGCGCTTCAAAGCGAAACCTGCGTCTTTGTTTTTTATTGTCCAAAACAATCCGTAAATAGAACTTAATTTTTGTATTCTAGTCATCTAGAGAAGTGGGAGGAATTTAGGTAGGAAAGTGTGCCTCTTTCAGTGAAATATGGCTGCCTCTAAGGATTTATTCTGGGGTAACATAAAACCACTTGACAAAAACAATTTCTGGAAATACATTCTCCTTGGATGCAGTCGCACTTCCGCTAACTAAGGTATCTTTACACTGAAGTTGGCTCTAGTGGAAAAGTGCCCGGCTCGTGTGTGAATCCTCTCTCTCTACAGAACAGGTACCATGTAGGCAGAGCCAGGCTGACGTTTTGAACGGTGCTGCTCTCCTGCTAGCATGCTTGTGCCTCATTCTGGCTGGAAGAGCCATCCCTTGGGATGAAAGGGCAAATCGTATTGGTGTCTTATGCCGTGCTGAGACTGACAAGCATTGCACGGTGGTTTATGGACACAAACCTGCTAGGAATTGGGTTAGGACCTCCCCCAACTCGTTTTGCACAGCCGTTGGATGATGAATGACTTCTGGTTGTTAATTCTGCTTGGCTGGATCTGAATCAGTGACCTGGAGATTGTGGGGTGGTGCTCAACAGCCTGTTTTGGTAATGAGCTAATTGCTTTAATATTACACTTTTGGAAAAGGCTATCTGTACTTCTTTAAATTTTAGAATCCTGCAGAACATGAGCTTAATGCTGGAGTCTAAAAGTCCCCTTGCGAATCCAGCTGAGTTGAAATAATAATGGTTCAGCTGGTGCCATGCTCCTAGCAGTGTTTTGGAATAATCTGACCTGCGGCAGCTAATGTGCTGTGGCACTGTTTGTTTAGTCCTGACAGGTTTCGCACTTGTCTCCCAATTTTGAACATTGGGCAGATACTTGTTTTCACACATGCCATTCAGCCCTCCTGCCTTATCCCCTTTTCTCTGCAGGGCTCTGTTTCAACAAGCTGCATCAGAAACCCTTCCAGAGGTGCACTATTGTGGTGCAGACTTGTTTTCAGTTCCATAACAACACTTGCCTCATCCACTGACCTATTTGTGCAGGCACCAAAAGAATCCCAACACTGAGCATGGCTGTTTACTAACTAATATTGTTACAGATGGTGATGGCAGAGAATGTGCTGAGGGATTTTGTTTTTGGCAAGAAAAAAGGCTCCTATCTTTGTTACAGTTACACGAAAGGGGAAAAGAAAACTGAGCCATTTGAATGAATTCTGCCTCTGTATACTGAAATGCTGATGGAAGTTGGTTGTCACTCTGCCATCAGTTATACGCCTGCAGCCCCTGTTGACTTCATGGATCTGTGAAGGATCCCAGTTCTGCCTTTATTCTGGCAGCATAGATGTTATCGTTAATCTATACTTTCCACTAGTCTTAATTTTTTCTGTGCCTTGATCAGAGTCCTGGTGTGTGAGGCACAGTACACATGCCCAGGCCTGCTCTGCACCCACATTTTGAACTGGTATAGCTATTTTGGTTAGGGGGTGGCTTTCTTCACCAACATACTTACACTGGTACATCCCACAGTGTGGGTGCAGTTCTGTCAGGATACAGGTACCTTACGCTGTTGCAGCTTATTCCCTTTCCCGTCAGAGAAGAAACTATTCTGGTATCAGCACTTTTGTATGGCTAGAACTGTGTCCATGGGTGTAGTTTGACTTCTCTGTTAGTGGGGGGTGGGGGGGCGGTTAATATTTATAATAGGTATAGCTCTAACTTCTGGATTTACCGATTGTTAGTAGTACTTAAATTACAGTGTACTTGAAATCACAAATACAGTTTATGTTCATTATTTAATCACCTTAGTTTTTGTTTTAACTTAATTATTTGCCATGTTTACCAGCTACCATTTAAAAATCAACACTAGCATAAAACCAAATTCTTGAATAAACAGAACCGAGCACTTTCATGTAACTATGAATCACGCCTCCCTGGTTTTAGAGATGCACAAACTTGCGATGCACACGCCAAACAAATCCATCGCTAAAACCTGTCCCCTTTGCTTATGTGCCTAAGCATCTCCGTTCCCATTGAGCCTTTCCTGGTCACACAGTCAATGCTGTACCCTGCACGGGTGCTTGGGACGCACCTCAGAGGTTATACTCACTTGCTACAATGTTACTGGTGTTAATTAGAACGTGGCCCCTATGTCTACACAACTGTGTTTCTGGGGCAAGTCTCTTATTTTATAGGCTAGTAAAATGGAACCGACCCCAAGCTGGAGCTCTGCTGTGAGGGTCAGGTGCTGCTCTCCTGCCCTCCCCTTAGACAGCCCATGTGGGGAAACTGATCGAGACACACAGTGGCTGGCATTGCTGCTCACTCTCCTGAACATTTTTCTGCAGGTAGGAAGCAGGGCCAAATAGAAGGGAGAAATCTCTGAGATGTAGCCAGTTTGGGGGGGCATGGCCCCCATAGCTCCTGTCAATGCAGTTAATCCACCTCCCTGAGAGGTGGTCACTGTGTCAGTGGGAGAAGCTGTCTTACTGACATAGCGCTGTCTACACGAGTGGTTATGTTGGCATAATTATATCACTCAGGGTGGGGTTTTCACGCCCTTCCCTTCTTTGTGCCTCAGGGTATGGGTGCACTGCAAAAAAACTCTGAGGCAGCGTGTCTCAGAGCCTGGGTCAGAGACTGGGGCTTGCAGGGCTTGTCCTGTGGAGCTAAAAATAGCAGTGTGAACATTCTTGCTCAAGCTGAAGCCCCGGGGCTCAGCATCCTGCCCTCTCTGCTGGGTTCCAGAGCCTGGGCTCCAGCTTGGATGGGAACGTATACACCACTATCTTTAGCCTTGTTGAGCAAACCCGAGTCCATTGACCTGGTTCTGAGATTTGCTGCTATAGGGTGTGTGTTGTTGTGTGTTTTTTTTGTGCTGTAGATGTACCCTCAGTTTTCCTGCCTGTTACATGGGGAGTAGGACCCACCACGGGCAGTTGTTGATAGGGGCGGCTCCAGGCACCAGCACGCCAAGCGCGTACTTGGGGCGGCAAGCCGTGAGGGGTGCTCTGCCAGTCGCTGCCAGGGCGGCAGGCAGGCTGCCTTCAGCGGCATGCCTGTGGAGGGTCTGCTGGTCCCACGGCTTTGGTGGACCTCCCGCAGGCTGCTGCAGAATTCGCGGGACCGGGGACCTCCCGCAGACAAGCTGCCGAAGGCAGCCTGCCTGCAGTGCTTGGGGTGGCAACATGCCTTGAGCCGCCCCTGGGTGTTGGAAGGCTAAACTCGTTCTGTATGCAGTGTTTTGGAGTCCTTGGGTGGTTGATGCTGTTGCATGTTGGCTGAATGGGGCTACTTAACCATTCCCAAACACTCTCTGGTATTTCCAGCACCCCTTTTAATGTTGAAAGCAACAAAGAGTCCTGTGGCACCTTGTAGACTAACAGATGTATTGGAGCATAAGCTTTCATGGGTGAATACCCACTGCATCAGTGTTGTTACACTAAAATTAACTGGCCTGTATCCTTTCTCATCGCCATGAGCTTAAGTTTTGTTTTTATTTTTCTTTGAATGCAGAGTTCCCTCTAGTTTTGACCCAGCAGACGATGGGACTCCTGTACCTATTGTATATTCATTTAGTGAGCATTTTAGGAAACCCCTTTTGTCAGCTGTCTGATGCAGTACAACTCCCATCAACTGAATAAGGAGTCTAAATAGCATTTTACCAAGTGTAAACTGGATTTAGAAATTCTTGCTCTTTGCTGGAGATCAGAGTCTGGCCAGAATCTTGCCAATTACTGCGCTATAGGGGAGAACCTGGGTGAGTAGGTAGCCAGTTCCACTGAAGGAAGTGCATTCCCAGCACTTCGGACTTGGACCCTTGGTAATGCGGAGGTGAGAGGCTCTCTCTGCTGGCATTCTCTGGTTTAGTTTCTAGGCCGTGCTGTTACCACCAGTGTGACACGTGAGATCCCAGCACACCTACCAGGAAAAAGCCATTGTTGCCTTTTAAGCTCTTCTCTGAAATGTTCTGCCTGTTCAGATTTTCAGACGCTGATCCCTGCCGGATAGTCACACACTCAGCAGGAACTGTTATTTGGGATTACCACCAGGATTATAATCCATCTCTTGACACTGTTCCTTTGGAAATTGCTGCCTTTTGAAACCTGTCTTTGGGGTTCCCTCTGTGCTCTGTTGATTGGAATTGGTAACAGACATACTGTATATCATTCATCCAGAGAGCCTACCTGTTAACAGATGTCCTGTTGAGGCTGGTGCTGCCAGGTGGTGCGCTGCCTGTGTAGCAAAAACACTCGTTTCTCATGTACTTGGGAGTTTATAGCTTGTTGTTCCTTTGAAGTTTTTCCAGACTGACTCTATCATACAGGCTTCTTTCTAAAATATAAAAATGAAACCTTGCTAGTTTGCTTTGTGAGGAAGCTGCTGTTCAGACAACTGCTGTTTTCCTTAACGTACCTATTGCACAATAAGAATGTGTTGAGACTAGCTGATCCATTATCCTATCAGCCTCTAACACCACATACCTGTTATATCAACAGCAGTCGCAGTATATTTATAGAGTGGCTTGGTATACAGGAGGTGAAGTCTCAAACGTGATTGGTCCCTGCCCTGAAGAGCTTGCCTTTTGTAAGCACAGGATGTGTGACAGGCAGTGTGGTCTAGTAGGCAGGCACTGGGAGTCTGGAGACCTGGGTTCTATTCCCAGCTCTGCTAACTGATCCATGGGGTGCCCTTGGGCATGGCCCCTAGCCATGCTGAGTCTCAGCTCTCCATCTGTAAAATGAGGGTAACTGTTCTTCCTGTGACTTGTCTGTTTAAACTGTAAGGTCTCTGAGGCCAGGACTCTCTTACCTCAGATACACATCATGCTGAGCATAATGGGGCCCTATCCCAGCTGGGGCCTGTAGGTGGTTCTTTAATACAAATCATAAGAGATTGGAACAGGCTCCCACTCGTTTGTATGTGCCTGTTCCATACATCCACTGCTGCCTTCTGTGCCTGCCTGCCTCTGTGAGACCAGATTGGCAGTTCCGTCACCTGGAGAGCTCCTAGGAACTGAGGGGGTATGAGGAAGCTGTAATAAACATCCCCTTAAATCAACAGAACCTGGCACTCCATCCTTCGCTAGCCCCATTGTGTGCTGCAACTCACGCTGTTTGCTGAGCCAGAGACGCTCCTTGCTTTCTTGAAACTCCTGCAATACCTTGATGAAATAGCGCTGCCTGCACTCTACCTTCCAGGGTGTTCAGTTTAATGTAGACCAATGAGGTTGGCTGAGAATCTTTTTTCCTACGTGTATGTGTTGTGTGTGGCAGAGGAAGTGGGTATCAGGATCTGTCTCTCTCTCTATTGGTATTCTGTTAGTGGAAGTACGCTCAGGAGCGTAGGCATTAGCAGGCAGCCCGTGGGTCAGTTTCCTGACAATTTAATAGGCAATATTTCTTATCCTGGAGATGGACAGATTTTAATTAAATGGCGAACTGGAAGAACAAGGTTATTTAATAGCAGACATTTCCTCCTTGGCTTCTGTCTTCTGACATCAGTTGACTCCAATAAAAAGAAAAAAATCTCAGGGAAGGTTTCCCCCAACTTTAACAAGGCAAGGTCAGTGTGCCCCCTCGCATCTCTGAAACAGCATGGCTGAGGGGCCTAACTCCCACTGAACTTCATATTTCTTAAATACCTGCTCTAGCTCACCTTCAACATGTGGGCAGGTTGAAAGACTCAGTGAGTGTAGGTCTCTGGCCTGGGTTATGCAGGAGGCCGGGGTAGGTGGTCAGAATGGTCCCTTTTGGCTTTGAAAATCTTGGCTTCTAGATGAGCTGCTGTGTTTCTTCCTCCAGCACCCAGAGCTGCTGTTCAAGGAGTCTCAAAATTACAGTAATTGGATATTCCAGCTGATGTGCCTCCAGAATTGGACAAGTCTGAATCTGCCCACAGTTACACACCAGTTGATATATGTTGTTGTTAATTTAGTTTGACACCCAACATTCATGCTTGGTTATCTCCAATTACACCGTCTCCATCAGATAAATAGGTGAAGGTCTAGTTTTCTAATCCTAGGCTCAGTTTGAAGAATAAATATGAATGAATGGCATCTAGGCTTTGTCGTACCTCTCTGCTGAGTGGTTGCAATGTCCTTTTCCAGTGTTCTTGTGGCGGGCCTGAATGATCGCTTTCTTCCATGTTGTAGCTCTGATGTTTAACCATCTGTTTGATGTATTTTCTTTTATAATAAGAAAATTAATGGCATCCTGATTGCTCAGCAATGGGGATTATTTGGCCTTATCCAACCCTAATTGATCACAAAATCATGAACCCTTTATTTTAATTACCTTGCTAATTCTCTGTTTGGGGGCTGCAGTATTAGCTGTTGACTGTGGTTTTTATTCTGGGTTGGCTTTTACCTGCATCTGACTTTTGCCAGCTGGTGCGCCTCCCCCCTCCCTCCCCTTGTGTCTGTATGCAAAGCTCAGGTCAGACTCCAGGCAACAGTATTCATACCCAGAAAAATTAAAGGCATATAAAAGAGCTTTTTCAGGCAAATTTCCTCCTTGGCATGTCTGGTCTGCACTGCCCCAGGTACTCCAGCTCTGGGTAAACCCAGGACATGGTTGAGCTGTTGAGGGATGGAATGGGAGCTCTACTGCAGACAAAAGAGGACTGGGATTCAGGCCACCTGAGTTCTTAGTCTCTTCACTCCCCTTTTAAAATGAGGATAGAAACATGTCAGAATCGGTTGTGTAGCTTCATTGAGAAGCAATTTGAGGTTCAAGGATGAAAAGTCTTTTTGTTCCTATAAAGTCTTTACAATAGTATTTAATGCCGGAGTAAATCTGTGCCTTTTAAATCTGATGGGCACATCTGACTTCCTTGGATTTAGCAGTTCCAAAAGATCCTATAAGAAGCTGCCCCTTGGTGCTTCATGGATATTATAATAATTTTTACGATCCACTGCGAATTTGCTCTTTTGTTATGGACTCTGAAATATAGTTATAAGCATCCACCCCATCTGCTGAGTGCTCATCCCAGGGCTAAAATACCCTAGAATACAAAAAGACCCGAAAGGCTCTGGTCACTGAGCTTCGGTGCCAGCCAAGGAGCAGCTTCAAGCTGTCTCTGTCTCAGGAACTGCGGTTCTGTCAGTGGGGTGCCTAGTGCTGGCACTGACCTCGATACCTACACCTTAGGCACCTCTTACTCTGGTGCTGTCTGTTTCCAACAGGCTGTGACGGGATGTGACTCACCCCTCTGGCACCTCCTGCTGGCTGTCTCAGGGATTAGCTTTTCTCACCAGTGCACCCTCTTCTGGTGGTGCCTTGCTGCCATCACTTCTGCTCTGGGACCCATGTCACTCCCAGGACCTCTTCAGTGACAGCCCTTCAGTCATGTTATGCTCTGGGTTCCCCGCTTCTGGGGGCTCTGCAATATCTGTCCAGCTACTTCCCCAGTGGTGACTTGGTGGGCGGGGGGGACCCGGGCCCACCCACTACTCCGGATCCTTGCTCAGGGACCCTGTAGGTGGTCGCTACCTGCTGCATCCTCTCCGCCTCCTCTGTAGAGCTCCCTGGGCCATTTTCCTGCAGCCCCAGCACCCTCTTTGCCCTTGTCTCAGGGCCTCAGCCTGCAGATCACTGCAGCCCGCCAGGAGCTGCCTTTAGCTCCATGGGTCTCTCTGCCTGTGACACTGTTTTGTCTAGGGAGCTTGCTGTCTTCAGTCTACAAGACAACCTGTCTTCCTCCATCCTTAAGCTCCAGGGAGTGACTGACTGAAGCTGCTCTGCAGCCCTTCTTATACGGGCTGGCCCAGCCCTGATTGGCTGCTCCTTGCAGCCCCTCTCTGATTGGCTGCCTCCCACGCAGCCTCCCAAGGGCTTTATTAACCCCAGAGAGCCTAGTGTGGGGCAGGTGTCTCATCACACAGGCCATTTGTAGTAATGACCTTCTTGGTACCGAGTGCCTTCAAGGTGTTAGTAGCGGCCATTCAGGAATTGCCAACTTCTGCAGTGAGGGTTTGCCCTTTGATAGCAGCTGCTGGCCAGACATGGGTGCTGAGTGGTTCTGAGGCATAGATAAGGGAGCTCCCTATTACACATCCAGCTACCCCTACAGAGACTCAAAGATAATGTCTTCCACTCCGCTTCTGAGGGTAGTAGGAGAGCTGCTCCTGGATACTGTCCCGAATCCCATTCTGCTCATGGCTCCATCTCATCTCAGAGGGCTTTCTAGGTCCTTCTACTCTTGCAGGGAAAGAGTATTGAGAGAGACAGTCCCTTTGGTACCCCACAGTGGCACCCTGCTCCTGTCTCCTAGGGCTCTCAATCCTGGCCAGATTAGATCTTGTACACCTGGCGTTACACCTGACAAACCCTCCTCCATGGCTCCTTCTAGAGTAACTCCAATAAGATCATGTAGGAGGAAGCACCATCATCAGCCCCAAAGGCCTTGTGCCAAGTCTGAGCAACTGCCACCATCAGCTGGCAGAACTCATTCCAGCTACTCTCTTTCCTTCATGGCCCAATAAAGTCATGGCTCCTGCTACTCCATCCCCTTTTGACAAATAGAAAACGCTTCAAGGCTTGCCTCGAAGGCTGGCAGAGGCTCTGTTGAAATCCCACATGCTTCTAGCTATTCTCCACTCCTTGATGCCAGAGAGGTTGGCAATGCCAGTCAAGAAGCTTCTGCTGGCCAAGCACATCATCTATGGCAGATGCCAGCATCAGCTTCTTGTACATTCAGGAAAGCTGACAAATGGTATCAGGTGCCATCATCTAGTTTTGAATGTTTTTACACATGTCCAGTGCTTGGTTCACCAGTTGCAACAGCTACACAAGTAGGATCTAGACCAGGGGTCAGTGGCGTTTCAGAAGTGGTGTGCTGAGTCTTCCATTTATTCACTCTCATTTAAGGTTTCCTGTGCCAGTAATACATGTTAACGTTTTTAGAAGGTCTCTTTCTATTAGTCTATAATATATAACTAAACTATTGTTGTATGTAAAGTAGAAAAGGTTTTTAAAATGTTTAAGAAGCTTCATTTAAAATTAAATTAAAATGCAGAGTCCTCTGGACCGGTGGCCAGGACCCAGGCAGTGTGAGTGCCACTGAAAATCAGCTCGCATGCCACCTTTGGCATGCATGCCATAGGTTGCCTACCCCTGAACTAGACAACAGGGAGCCAAGACAATGCCTATGGAGAGAGAAATGAAATGTCTGGACTTGTTTGGGAGACTCCAGCTCAGAATTGCTACCAGGCATTATTGTCTAGGTATGACTATCTTCACTGGCATAAGGTGAGCAAGTTTGCGAACAAGCACCATCTGGAATCTAGAGATGAGCATAAATGCCTAGGAGCAGCTAGTGGCATGAACCTCCCTCCAGGCAGCAATTGATGCCTCTGATATTGCTGTAAGATCTGTGGCAACTTCTGTTGTAATGAGAGAGGTCACCGTGTCTGCAATCTTTAGGAATCCCCGGGGAGGTGCAGAACGCAACTGGTGGTGCTGGCCTGTTCAGCAATAAAACAGAGGTGGTGTATTCCGTGAAGGACTCCTGGGCTTCTCTCAGTTCTCTAGGTATTTAGATTCCACAGCCTGGAAGAAGGCTGGGTAGACAGCAGACACCTTTGAACAGTGTGGTTAACTCACTTCTGAGTCCACCTCTTTTCTACCTCATTTGGAGACTGATTGTTTTATTGTCTGGGCCACTGGGTGCTGGAAATCATGGAGGTGGGACATTGGCTCCAGTTCCAGAGTCCCCCAACTCTCTTCCTTGTCCTGCAAGGCCCCTGTTGCAACAGGAAGTGGACTCGCTTCTGCCTGTTGGGGTGACAGAAGAATTTCTGCCTCTGTTCAGGGGTAAGGGTTTTTAGTCTCATTTTCTAATTCCCCGGAAAGAAAGGAGGAGGGTGCCCAGTTCTTCCTTCATTCGTCTGAGAGTCAGGGCTTCCCCCACTCCTGGAGAAGCAGTTCTGATACTTTGTTTGTTTCAGTGTCAGGTATGTCATGGCAGGCCCACCATACCTTGTCTTCCATAGGACAAAGTTACCACATACAAGCCCATCCAATATTTTTACCTAATGGGATCTTTGACTCACATCTAGAAGAGATGGAACATTTACCAGTGTTCTTCCATAAGCCACACACCAGTCAAGGGGAGTCAGGCTGCAGACCGTAGGTGCACTCGGGGCTCTCTCTTTACCTTGGGAGCACCAAACCATTCAGAGTCTCTGCTAGATTGTTTATTGGTTCGCGGTCAAGGTCAGGAGTGAAGTTTTTCATTCCCATGGCTTCCCAGACGGGCCTCTGACTGACTGCACGTCAGCTAGCTTGTCTAGCCCTCCAGGCAGGCCCACAGCTCATTCAGCTAGAGCCCAGGCAACATCAGCGTGGCCATCTCTGAAGTTTGTAGGGCGGCTGCCTGGGGATTGATACACACCCTTACGAAACACTCTTCCCTCAGAGAGGCCTCGAGGTCTGATGTGTGTTTGTGCAGAACTGCTTTCCGATCACTGTCCGATTTGCCTGTGTGCCCGCCTCAGACCTGCCAGATTACTGTTTGAATCACTAAGAGTGGACCCACCTTCCTTCCCTGCTACTGTGGCCTCTGATAACACCTGGATTCTGTGTCAGCGAAGGAACTGAGGTGCGATTGGCCCTGCTTCACCCTTTGTACTCAGGGAGGGGAGGTGCGAGAGTGGTGTAGGCGCAGCCCCATTCCAGTCATGAGCGCCTGGATTCACAGGCAGCGAGGGTGGAATACGAATAGAAACACCACTTGAAGAGCCATGCTTATGGTAAGGTTGGTAACCATTCTTTAGGGCTGAAACCGACACCTTTCATTCCACTTTGGCATTGGCTTCCAGTAAACTTCTATGTCAGATCACTTGTCTAATGTGGTCCCGACGTGCAACTCTGTGCAGCATTCTGCCCCAGGTGTGGTATCCGCATGGCGCCGGGCAGAACGTTATAGCAGTCCCATATCTCGCTTTGATTCAGAATGTCCATCAGCACTGAGTGTCTCTCAGCCCCCCAAATAACCCTCCTCTTCCAGGCACAGACCTCCCACTGCCATCAGCCTCCTTGTGGGTCCCTTTAGTGCAGACCTGCCAGAAATAAGAATTCCACGTGTCAAAAATGTGAGGTGCTGCTGCTTCAGTACAATGATCGTAGCAATGTGAACGTGCAGCTGCTGGGCCCCACTAAATGATGATTAACCCAAACTCCTACTGCAGTCACCTCATGCTTATTTACAACAATTGGGAGGCTTCCTTGCTTTGCCAAGTAGTGGGGAATTAGAGGTAAGATATATATTTTTAAATGCTTGGCCTTTATGCCAAAGCTGCGTAGAGGAGCCACTGGGCTAGCAAATGTTGTAGGAGGAAACGCAGAGTGAGGCAGAAAATCAAACCATGTAATGGGCTGTCTCATCATGGGCTTCCATCTCCTGAAAATGCAGATAATTTTCTATCTTGCGAGCCAGCCAGTTAGAGGCACCCTCCTTCAGGAAAGTATCTGAGGTGCTTTTGCAAATGCTTTAGACTGGACTCTAAGTTTCAGCAAGTGTTTGCTAGGAAAGATAGCAAATGATGTAGCTCTTTAACTCTTGATCCTGCAACGTACACCGCCTTTGCCTGAATGGACATCACTGTGGGATGAGGGCGTTCCTCAGCAGCTGTTTCTAGCAACCTAACTAATCTGACAGAGTCTGTTTCCTTTGTGCCACATCTCATCATTCCCCTGGGTAATCCTATGGAGGGACTTCCCTTACTTTGAAGAGCATATGGAGCACTTTTAAAGTGATGCCATTTAGCTGGGTAGCGTGTGATTTAATCACGTTATGTGCTATGGTGCAGGAGAGGGCAGCGGACAAGGTAACTGGTGAATCGCGTCTCATGCCAGCATGATTCAGTGATTAAAGCATTGGACTGGAGGAGTCGGGGCACCTCGGGTCTGATTCTGGCTCTGCCATTGATATGTGAACAGTGTTTGTCTTCCCACTGCATGACCCCTCTTCCTTTCTAAAGCCTCTGGTGGGACCTTTCTTTCTCACTGAGACTTTTGGGGCTTCGCTAAGGAAATCTATTATGCGCACGCAGCAAACGTCGTATTCTGTTCATGGCATCCGCTTAATGTTTGCTGGCCGTCATTGTTCATTGCCTGTTCTTATTCTTGCCTAAATTAAAACAGGTGTTGCCATTGGCCTTTTCATATCCCATTTGCTCTCATGACAACTAAACCTGAATCACATGTGTCAAAGTGTTAGATTTGTAAACTGGTCTCCAGAGAGGCTGTGTGTAAGAGAGAGAGAATATGTTGTCTTTTGTGTAATGATATGTAATGGATTTGAAGTAACCTTTATGCAGGGCGTGAACGGTAGCCCACAAACAGGGGAAGCCATGAATGAACTGGGGATCTCTTCCACTTTTGGAGCCGGATGAAATGTGGTGTTCTGGATTGGTCTTCTGATTCTGTCTTTGGGAGGAGAGGACCAAGGAATTGACAAGGCTTAGGACAAACCATTTGACTCAGCCTGTCTTGCAGCATAGCAGCATTGGATGCTTTGCAGCTCCATTAGCACCGTTCTCCCGCTAGGCAATCTGCAGGCTGGCAGTACTCATCAGACTCTCCCCAGAGCTGTCCAGGGGTAGCCCGGTGCAACTCAGAGGAGTCTAAGAAGGCTTATTTTATCTGGATAGAAATAGCCAGCCACTGCATTGTCACATTGATGGCAGAAGTGTCTTTCTGGTCAGCGACTGGACTAGAGTGTTGGAGAGTTTGGCTGCTACTTAGGGACTTGTGGCAACAGCTGATAGTTTTGTGATATTCGATCTTGAATGAAAATGAGGTAGTGGTTCCTGAAAACCAGGGAGAAATTGTGTGTGTTCCGGTAGCACTGAGAGACCTCGATGGGCGATTGGGGCCATATTGTGCCGGGGCTGCACAGACACAGACTAAGAGACGGTCCCTGCCCCAGGAGCGTGCAATCTAAATAACAGAACAGCAGTGGGAGAAAGTAAGGGTCATTACCCCCATTTTACAGAAGGGAAACTGAGGCCTAGAGAGAGGCAGTTCCTTACCCAGGGTGACACAGTCTGTGGTGGAGCTGGGGATTGAACCTAGATCTCTTAATATTACTGCACGTGAAGATCCCCTCCTCCTCTTTGGCTGATGTATTGATTTATTTTAGGGTATTGGGACATACTATTGACTAGTGCTTTAGGGTCCTGTGTAATGTGGGCCTGAAAATCTGTTTGCTTAAGAAAATGTGCCATGCTGTAGCTAGCTATCCATATCTGTCTGAGATTCAAAGCAGAGCCAAGTGTCTCTGACCTCTTGGCCGCAAATGAAGTGGCTGTGCTCACAAACACAATTACGTTCTTTCCTCTAAACTCAATCAAGTCCTGAGAGCAGCGAGCTAGATGAGTATTGCTCTTTATTATGCCAGAACCCAGCTCTCTCGAGTTTTCGGAAATAGAGGCTGCAATCAAATTAGATGTAAAATTATCAGCATTAGAGTCTCTATGGGTGGATCTGCTGACCCTGTGACCGTTTCATGGCATCTCTTTCCTTCCCTGGAGACAGTGTTGCACGAGAAGCACGCTGTAGATTTGCAGTGTGGAGTGATGGAATGAGGAACTGTGCTTTCCTTTCCCAGTCCAACAAGAACCCCTTCCTTCAAATCAGGAAGCTGTTACCTTGAGTTGGGAGGAAGCTGGCACTAGGGATGTAAAATGTTAACCGGTAAGCATTCGTTTTACTGATTAGCCCGCCTTAACCTTTAACCCCCAAGCCCAGTGGCCCCATGCCACCTGGCCGGAGCAGACCCAGCTGTGTTGCCCAGCTGGAGCAGCGCCACCCAGCCTGATTGGGCCCATCCCAAGCCATGCTGGCTGCTGGGATCGGCCCTAGCTGCTTAATCAGTTAACCATTTAAATGAAATATTTTTAATCTTTTAAATGGTATTTACATCCCTAGCTGGCACATCAATATCGTAAATAATCTTTACACTCAGGAAAGATAAGACTTTAGACTATGAACTCCTCTTCTCCTGGCCTCCCCACCCTGTTTGCATCGAGGATATTATTTGCAGCAACAACTTGGAATGCAGAAACTCTTTCCCCCTATGAAATGCAGTAAACAGTGCCTGTTCCGAGTTGTTCTTTAGCATGGGGTATAGGAATTCCCATTCTCCCTGTATGAACTGCACATGAAGGTGCTTTCTGGGGAAGGACAATAGTGAGAAATAAATGAACCAAGGGCTTGTGGGATAAACATGAAATGTGCTTACTCTCATCTTGGGCTTGTGAGGATGTATAAAGAGCCTATTCATCCCTGTATCCAGAGCAGAGGTTAAGCACTTCCGTTCAATATGCCATTATGAACACTAAGTCTTTAATAGGAGAGGAGTGGTACAAACATTCCTACGCTGCAAGTTAACTGAGCCTTTAAACCAAAATTAAAGTAAGAGCTCTTGTGACAAGGGCCAGGGAGAGATGTGAAGGGCAATTGGTCAAACTGTTTTGAAACATCTGCCATTGATGTAGGAAGAAATTGCATAATGTTATCCGGTCAGGGGCTAGTCCTTTAGAGTAGCTGGGAATAGTTTTGTTGTGCTAAGATTGTGTGAGGTGCTCTTTTACTGCTACCTTGACAGATGGCTTTATCGCAGATTTAAAAAATTTCTCTGGGCGCAAGCTGATGATTATGAAGCCTCAGTATGAGAGCAAACTTCTTAAAGACAAAAGAAACAAAATGGCTTATTATGCCAATGTTGTGGTTAAAAAATAAAAAGTGAGTCTTACTAGCTGAAAAATAAAGGGCAAAACAGTTGACAAATTTAAGTGATTATTTTATAATCTGATTTCTGCTGGATGGCAGAGGCTTATCTATCATAGATTTCCAAAGTGAGAGCGGGGGCTGCTTTTCCTAAAGACAGATGCTGTACATATCAGTTTTTACTTTAAAAACTGCCACGGTGTTTACTCCAAAGGCAGTGCGTTTTCAGCGAGAATTTCCTAGATGATTTGGTTTGTCTTTTGTGTAGTTTGAAACGTGTATACCTGCACACATGAATTTGATATTATCATGCACCAGGGGTTGGTTGCTGTTATTAAGATGTGTTTGGCATGTCTTTAACGTGGACCCTGTGCTCCCTGAAATGTTGCCACCCACCCATCTTGCAAATGTTTATCAGGTTTGACACGGAGCACTTATTTGGGAAGTCTGCTGCTGTGCGTCTGTGTGGTAACCTTGCAGTAAATTGGCATGAGATCCCCAGGAGACACAGATGAAACTTGTCACTTCCATGTTGCCCACTCACATTGCAATTTGTCCTGGATTCCAGTTGTGCAGATCAATTCCAGAGATGTTCTGTGGATGGAAAAGGAGGGCATTTCTTTGTAATCTGGTATGAGCTGTTCCTAAGAACACCTGAGATTGTTAAAAGGTCTTAGAATTTAAACAACTGAGTTTTCTTTTCCCCATTCATACTCACTTTATTTATTGCACTTCACATGCGTTGGGCAGTGCAAACCGGGTCACAGCGTTCAGGTTCTCATGACCCAGCACTGTCCAGGTTGCAGAGGCTACAAAGGATATGTTTCAATTAAAACAAATGGCTTTCACTAGAATTACAACAGAATGAAGCGCAAAGTGTCAGATTCTTTGTCATCCTGCACCTTGTGCATATGTTTAACCCCATGCAAATTGAGTGTGAAACACAACTAAATCAGAATGCCAGTGTTTGCATCCATTTTGCACAAGTGAAAATGAGTGCACAAGGCGCAAGGAGATGGAGAATCGGAGCCAACCCTTAAAAAAAACAAATTATCTCTCCCCTCCTCCCCCAAGCTAAAAAACCTTCTCTTTTTAACCAAACTGAATACTTGTATTTGTTTTAGGCCCAACTTACAGGAATAGAGGAGACACTGGTTCAGTCATGTGTAACTTTCTTCTGTCTCCAATACATACACACTCACTTTCTCTTGCTGCCACAGTCTAAACCTGCTGCTCTTCTGGAAAGCGTTGGCTTGGCTTGCAGTACAGATGCCTTCTCAACACAGCTGCATGATAGACTAGTTTGATGTGTACCCTGATGCCATGACAATCCCCGAACTCTGGCCAACTGCTCCTTTGGCAGGCAGGGGCAAAGATGCATGCACATTCTCTGCTGGCTGAGAGAGGTGTGTTTCGTGGAATCTACCATGTCAACAAAATCTCCCGGACTGTGCATTTTTCTCTTTACTTTCCCACCACTGCATAAGTGCCGATGGGAGCACTAGCGCAGAGCCGGCTGCTGGTACTGCAGCGGCTGCGCTGGCTGGACCTGCCAGGACAGGTCTGGGTGACACGGTGTACGACACAAGTGGCTAACAGTGTTCCGTCTTCACTAATGCTGCACTGGTGCTTGTGTAGTAATGAGAAATGCTTGTGCAGATGAGACCTTGCAGTGCCCTAGCTGGTGTACTCTGACTTACTTTAGAGCTGGGAGCGGCCCGCAGACCGCCTTGCCCATCCCATGTGGATAGAAGAAATTAGATGGGCGGGGGGGCCCATTGTGGGAAAGGTTGAGAGCCATTGTATTGACGCATTGTGAAATGGAAGGTTGTGAACATATTCCATTCCACCCCTACCCTTTTTTATTACTTTATACAGTGTTGAATTAGCAACAGCAGCAGGAATAGCCAGATGCGAGTACAAACCCTTGATGTTAGTCTCCAGCCGAGGAGTGCATCTGTAAAGCTTTGGTCTTGGATCTGCTTCTGAAAATGGTGTAGCCATGTCATTGCATGGATTCATCAACTGCAACAACTTACAAAAATCATTTATTTCTCTTTAAACAAACCCCTAAAGTGTGAGAGAGCCCTCTTTAAAAAGATTGCTTCAAGTGGGAACTGAAGTAAACCGTGTGCCTAGGGTAAAAGCTGTCCGAAGTGTAGCTCCTGCTACGGTACCTGTGGGGTTGTTGGCTGTATTTGTGTCCTTGCCTCAATCTCTACAGTTTTTATATTTTTTGCTCTAATTGTACAGATCTAGAACAGAATTATCTTGTCTCTAAGGTCTTTAGTGCCAGGCAATGTGTTTAAACCTCAGAGTGAGAGAAGAGCACAGAGAGTAGGGGGAATGCTTATTAATTAACTAGCTCTTCGCTTATGTTGATGCTTTGCATAAATGCTCTTTGGAAACAGGAAGGACAGAAAGGTCAGGTGTGTTCACAAAGTTGGCGCGTGATTGTTTGCTAGTGGCAGTTCAAACCTGCCGAAAGACCTTTGCCCTCTGTCATGGGGGAAACAAAACTGGTCCTGATTCTCTCTTGTCCTGCGCTTTGTATGAGTCACTTTCCCCGTTACAAAGCTCCGCCTTCTGATTTGCTAGTGTGTTTTGCTTGCTTTACCACTGGCATGAAAGCACAGCAGACTTTTTGGTGCTTTCAAGGTCACACTCATGCTGTAAATATATTTTAGAGATTGGTTCATTGGACCTGGCTAAAAGGAGGGAAATGATGGTTTGATTTAGAATAAGGGCTGTGTGTGAATTCCCTAAGTTGGCACTTGTGACTGTCTTTAGGCTGCCACTACGACTTACAAGCTTATTGCAACCTAGCCTCAAAGTGCCATAGAATTCAAGGTGCCTTGATTAAGAGGAAGGATGGCACAGTGGTTAGAGCACTAGCCTGGGACTCGAGACCTGGGTTTGAATATCTTGGGCCGCCACTGACTCACTTTGTGACGGTGGGCAGCTCACCTTGCCTCTCTGTGTCTCGGTCCCCCATCTGTACAATGGGGCTATAATAGCACTCCCCTGCCTGATGTGAGTGTGAGGATAAATATATTACAGTATATGCGGCGCTCAGTTGTGTCTATGGCCCCAGTACCATAATACTAAGATGAACAGGCTGGGAATATCTTGTAGATCGAGGTCGGCAGCCTTTCAGAAGTGGTGTGCCGACTCTTCATTTATTCACTCTGATTTAAGGCTCTGCGTGCCGGTAATACATTTTAATGTTTTTAGAAGGTCTCTTTCTATAAGTCTATAATATATAACTAAACTACTGTTGTATGTAAAGTAAATAAGGTTTTTAAAATGCTTAAGAAGCTTCATTTAAAATTAAATTAAAATGCAGAACCCTCTGGACTGGTGACCAGGACCCAGGCAGTGTGAGTGCCCCTGAAAATCAGCTTGCGCGTGCCATAGGTTGCCTACCCCTGTTGTAGATGTTCCTAGGCAGAGAACTTCAAAGCAAAGCTGAAGGTGCAGGAGAGACCTGCTCAGGTTTCCTGTAAACATGACACACATGTTTTATAAGGCTTTTTGCAATAATGTGTTCAGAATTTGGATCTTAGTGAAATTAGAAACCCTTCCCCTTGCAGAACAGCTGTTCTCCTTTGTTGAGTTTCTGCTGTGGAATAATTTCATCCTAGAAGAAGCAATTATCACAGCCTGGGCCTTGTCTTTACAACCAACTGTGTTCTTTCCATACGTGATATTTGAGGGCTTATCTTTGCAAGTATGCTGAGCAGAGGCGCCTCTTGCTTTTCCTTGGGAGTTAAACAGGACAGTTGTAATTTGTCTGCAGCTGTCTGCCTTGTGGAACTTTTGGAGAATTTACCCAGAAGTCATTTGTTGCCCCAGTAAAGTGATGTCCCATCAGAACTAGACATCTTGGGCTTTAGAGGGCTCTGGCACGGCCTTCGGATTGCTTGGTAGTTCACAAGCAATAGATTTGAGGGGCACAGGTCAGAGCCTCACCTGGTGCACATGGGCACAGTTTAAGTCAATGAAGCAGGGCCCATTTCCCTCACCTAAGGATCTCGCCCTAGATGGGATGCTGTCGGTACTGAGAATCTCCATGTGTAACCTGTCACCTTAAAAAATGAAATCTCTCCTCTTCCCAAGCCAAGGCTGCAGCAGTAAAATGCCAGCAAACTCTTCTCCCACTCCCCTCGCCACAAGGGGTGGGGTCTTGAACCCCCTCTCCTGCCTCTCATAGCAAAATTGATCCCACTTTGCTGTCTACAGACACGACTCTTGGGAATTTCAATCTCCTGGTTGCTCAGAAGGGAACCTTCTCATCAGAGCAATGGGTTACAGGCGTCTCTGGGGTATACGTGAAGTTGGCAGGTCTAATTTTAACCTCACTAGCCCTGACATTGTCCCTGTAAATGCTCTTTAAATATTCAAAAGGGTACGTGGTTCATATCTGTGCTCTCTTCCCCCTAGCTGCAGTTTACTTTACCCAGGGCATTGAAACAAACCTCCAGGATATATTTCCATGGGATGCTGAGGCTAATCCCAAGGAGTCCCTCTCTCTCCACAGTAGCTCTATCATAAGGAAGGCATCCTGGAGGCTTGTGACAGTTGAGTGAATCCTTATGGGGCTGAATGAATTGTTAAACTGAGATGTAGTAGAGTCTGTAATAATCTGAATGTATTGTTGATAGGGTTGGCCTTCTGTGGCCAGATTAGGTTTTCCACATGACTAATACCTCAAACAGGGCTGTATTTTCTTTCTACAACACTGATTTTTACAATTTATGTTTGCTAAAAGCCATTCTTTGTGAGACTGGATCACTCTGATCCACTCATTCTGGTTTTTCTTTTCATCGAGATAAGTTATGTCACAAAAAGGAAACAATAAATTTGTTTCATTCCTAAATAAGAGTTTACTCCTTTCCCCTTTTTAGTTTTAAAAAGGAAGAAGGCTTGACTCTAGTTTTCCTTCAGTTTGGGCTACAAGCACTTTTCCACTGAGGGCTAGTGGAAGGTTAAAAATATATTCTGCATGCACTCCATAGAGCTTTCTGTTAGAGGCATCAAAAATTCTAGTGCTGTTTATCAAAAGGTCTGTGGTTAATAATTAAAATGTTTTCCCCCAAACTAGAATAGTTTTTGAAGTGCACATTTCAGTGCCTGGGTATCTTGCAGAAATAGTTGCTCTCTCTGCTTGCTGTTGCACTCAGAATATTCCCTCCCCCTGCCCAAGGCTTTTTCTCAATTTAACTTAGTGCATTTTTAGTTAGTACTTAACCTAGAAAGGGCTCAATTCTGATTTCAGATTTGAAGTTGCAGCTGCCACCAACTCCGGAGAAATTTCTCATGGACTACGTTCTTTATTTTCTCCACTTAACCTTACTGGGAATCCTATCTATGTAACGCACAATAGGGGACACAGGTCCATTTTAACATGCTTCCTAGTGAGAAATTGGAATACACACATGTGTGAATGTTGGAGATGGAAAATTGGGTGGGGTTTGCTCCTAGTTATGTGCTGAAAGGAGGGAAGTGCCGTGGCTGACAACTTCCTTAAGCAGATAAAGAAATACAGTTTAATAAACAGCCTTTTCAGAGAAGATGACCTCACTGAGGAGATCTTAAGTTCTGGGAGAACTAATCTGGTAGCTTTTGAAGTCTGGGGTCTTTCAGAGCTTCCTAGAGCAGGCTGGTTCTGCGCTGAGTGGGATTCGTAATCACAATGAATCTCTACGTCTTAGTTTCATTTTGAGCTCTTTAAAACGATTAAATCAAGCCTTCCACAGACCTAAAGGAAAACATCCTCCATTGCGCATTTTATATGAAATGAAAACTCCACTTTCTTTTTGTGCCCTTTGTGCTAATGCAATCTGCAAACTCATATGGTGGTTCTAATAGGTCAATATATTTCAGGGGGTGATCAGAGTGTTAAAGAGGGTAGGTTAAAATGCAGGGGTGGGCCGGGAGAGTGGTTATGCATCTTTCTTTGTGTGCTTGTCCAAACATCACTGCAGGGGGTGTAAGCAGCACCAACACAAATCATTTTTTACACCGATGCAGCGCATCTAAATGCACCAACCTAGCTATTGGTGCGCAGAACAACCCTCGAGCAGACAAGCCTTGCTAACATCTAATTGTAAAAAATGCCTGTGGCCCAATCAAATGTCCTCGGTAAACAGCGGGCCTGACTCTGCTGCCATTTGTCCAGCACGGAGTAGGAGTAATAAGCTGTTACTTTGGAATGCCACACTTCGCATCGAGGTGCAAGGCAAAGGAGAAGTAGGCCCACTGGCTTCTAAAGAGTTGCTATTAGTAGGTTAGTGCCCAGCATCTTGTCTATACACAAACCTACACCTGTGCAAAGCCCCGTCTGGACACTCTGAGTTCAGTTAAAAGCGGCTTATTTTGGTTTAGTCTAACTTTATTCTGAATTGATTTCAGCTAAACCAAACTAAGCCTGGTTTAAACTGAAATCAGTTTGTCTACTCAGCCTCCTGCACCAGAGTAACCTGTGAACCAATGCAGCTGTGTGGGTAGAGAAGCCCCAAGCCAGTGGGAGCCAGCATGGCTGCTGTGTCATCGAATCATCCGTTGCTTTGCTAAAACTTCAGAGCTGTTTCCCCCTCTCCTTTTGCTCTACCCCAGTCCTTCCTTGATCCCTTGCAGCGCTTTCCCCAACATCCTTCCAGAGAGGCGGGGAAACTGACCACAGCGCTACCTGTGCCTAGTGAGCCTCCAGCCATCGTTTCACCAGCTCCATCAATGTCGGCCTAAAGGCAACAACAGCTAAATTCTCACTTGTTTTTTAATGCCACCTCACATCTGAGCTTGCTTTGTTCAGTGTATGGTTAACATGAATCTCCTTCCCCAACAGCACACAGTAGGATTTCGTTGCTCCGGGACTATAGGCTGGGAGAGCCGGTACTGACTGCAAAGTTGCTTCAGGCTCCTCTTGGCAGAAACATGAAAATTCAGGTGTGGTTGAGGGGATCTGGGGAGTTTTCTGAGCTGCATTTTGAAGGTATTTGAAATGGACAAGCAGTGGGCAGCTTTATTTTATAGCTTTCCTTTGTGGGTTAAAATCAACTCCAAAGTTTGCTGCTGCTTCGAATAGCATCCCTATGGGTGCTCCATATCAGGTGTACGTGCACCACCATTGCAGATTTTTGGGAGTGGTGCCCAATCGGCCTGTGCATGCCTATAGAGCTCTTTGTTCTCCAGGCCCCAGGATTTAGAGTGCTGTACAAGCAAACTGCTGCAATACCTTCTCAGCCTGTGATGGAACATCTGGTAGTGTGCCCACTTCAAACTTCGCTTCTCACCCGGAGAGTGCCTTCATTTGACCTTAATCTACTTTAGTTTTTTCCTTTAGTTTACAGTTTTTATAAGTCCTACCCCCTAGTGTAAGGGTAATTTTTCCCATTACTCTCCTTCCCTTCCCCTGTTTGAGGGGTTCTCACTCAGGGATTGTTGTCTCCGTGGTGTGCTGGGATCCCTGCAATTCAAGTGGTGCCTCGCCTGTGGGAAATCTCTCCCGGGCAGCGACAGGCATTCCCAGTGTATCTGCTGTCTGGGAGACACACACATACCATCGCAGTCCAAGACCTGCTCATCCTTCAAGAGCAGATCTAGAGAATATACTGATTAAACTTGGCTCCTCATGATGGAGTGCTCCCTTCAGCCAGCCTCAGATCCAGGCCCATATACCCCCCTCATCAGTCTCCAAGTGAGCATACTGGCCTGTCCACCTCTGTATCCTGCTTGCTTAGATCTTTGTGGGATATAAACATGGAGGATACCAGCAGTGCTTCCACACAGAGGAGTTCTGGATCTTCTCAGAGAAAATCTGCCTCAGAAAAGCCTCAGTCACCAGAGAAACTGATTATTTTGGAGACTTCATGTTCCCGAAAGGGTACCGCTGAGGCTCCAGTCTTCCTTGGAGCTCTTTGTAGAAGACTAACCTCCTTGAAAAATCATGGTACCAAGCATGCTTTGGAACTGAAGAAGTCTAAGCATGATCACATCAGCAGAGACTCTAAACAAGCTGTGTTGAAGAAGTCCGTACCATGAACGTGGTCCTCTTGCGGAGGTTTGTCGAGTTTGGGTGCAGATCGATCTGGTACTGCAGGAATTTAGATTCTCTGAAGATTTGTTTGTCTCAGGTGCTCCAGAGGGTCCATTATTACTGTAATGAACAACTGCCAGTACCGAGATCCACTTGGTCACCGAGACCTTCCCTGGTACCCCTACTTCTTCAGGACCTTCAGGGTGAGACAGACAAATGACATCACCTCCGTGCTCTGCTCCTGCCTTGGGACAGTGCTGTGGATATCTCCTCAGATTCCTAACTATCTGTGTTGGAATTTCCTGCTTCCCAGCCTAGAGACATCTCTCCTGACACCTTCACTGAGAGAGAGGCTGTTAAGGCCAGAGATTCTAGCACTGGGTGCCCCCTCCTCTACCTTATGGCCCCTCTCAGCAACCATACCAGGACCCAGGGACTATCATGCGAGACAGACTCCTTACTCCTCCCTGCTCAACCTCAGGAGGAGTCTTTTTTTTGAGGAGCATAAGGTGAGCGCTGACAAGGGGGTGACACCACAAAACCTCATCTCCTTGTCCTCACCAGATGAGGCTATGATGCCACCCCCACCTCCTCCAGCTGATGACTTTAAACAATTTCAGAAGCTTATGAAATGGATTTCATATTGGCTAAGTACATGGCTCCTGGCAGAAACATCTTTGTAAGTACCTGCTTTGCTAAGGAATCTGTTGTTAATAGTTTGTTAAAGTAGCACCTGGATCTCCAACCAGGATTGGGACCCCATTGTGCTAGGCTCTGCACATGTTCATACAGACCCTGCCCAAAAGTGGTTTCATGAGTGCTAGAGCAGATGAAAGAGTGGGGAAGGAAAACTGAGACAGAGCAATGATGTGACTTGCCCAAGGTCACACAGCAAGCCAGTGGCAGAGCTGGGAACAGAACCCAGTATCCTATCTACTGAATTGTACTGCCTCTAATGGATACTTAAAAAAACCAGTACTGGACAAGACTTCGTTAGGTATGCTGTGACTTACTGTCTGGCGTGGGACAATGAGGTGACTGGTTCTGCGCTAATTTCTGCACTGACTTGAATCTCTCTGCCAGTCCCATTAACTGCAGAATTTGACCTATTGTGCATACACCTACAGGCGGGGAGCATAGATGCTGTTGTTTCACATGGACACGTCATGGTGAGGCCGCTATTCAGATACCCGCCGAATTCCCGAGAGGTTTTTCCGGCTTCTCCAGCACATGTACAAATGTTTCACTACCAAATAAATAATTAATGCTGCTGTAAATCTTTTATGCTCGCTCCAGTTTACCTAGGAGTGTCTGTGGGAGAGTGTTTAAAGCTGCTCTGGGTTTTTCTGCCGCTGTTCATTAAACGTGTAGGGAGTGTTCTTGCTTGTAATAAAGTCATCTGGCTGGGAGTGGTGTCCTTGCCAGGCCAGACTCCTGAGTTCTCATGAAGCCAAGACAGAAGAGTTGACAGGACTGCTGGAAAAGGCTCCTTCCATCTCATCAGTCGTGATGCAGGCAGCGGATAGTGAGTTTTGGTTAGGGTGATGGGGGTGGAGGGAGGGACACGTTAGAAATATTAACATGTTCGGCTGGAGGTCCCCTGTTTACCTTGTGAGGGGCTGAGTGTAGATGAGCTTGGCCTGGTCTACACTACGAGTTTTATATCAAATTTAGCAGCGATAAACCATGGGGAGTATCTGGGGATTGGGAGAAAGAGAGAGTTAAAATAGGCAGCACAAGAGCAAGTTGGTTGTTTGGGTCTGTGTGCTGTTTCCCTCGTGTGTTCTAAGCCCCTTAATGGCCACTTCATGTTTTACTAAGGATACAGGCCTCTAACCACCTTGTGTGCCCGTCACGATAAAGCTCTCTGGCAGTGGGATAATTGTCTTTAGTGATAAAGAGGTTCTACTGTATTCCAACTGCAGCTGTAATTACCTTCAGTGTAGCAGCATCTTAGACATGCTCTTGTTTTCTAAAGGTGGAATTGTTATGGGAGGGGTGTGTGTGTGTGTGGCTTTATTTACACATGTAGGGAGGTACACACCCACCTCCAGGTTGGAGTTTGCCTGCAATAGAATCTGAGGCTTGGTGCTGAAAGGAACACCTGTCCTTGGTGATCTCGTTGCGGTAGGTGGACAAACATAACTATTTTTGTAGCAAAAAGGGTCTTTTCAGAGACAGGCTGGTGAGCATGTCCTATTGATTCAAGGGATGTCTTTCAGAAGCCAGCTTTCGGTTTTCACCTGATAAACATTTTATTTTGGGATACAAATGTTTTGTTTCCCGAATATGCACTCAGGGAAGAGGTGTGTGACCTGTAACGTAGAGCTTGGAAGAGAAGGCTTGAGAAATACCATGCTGCTCTGCAAGAAGATATTTTAAAAAGTATTGGGAACTCTCTTGAAAATCAAATTGAAGGGAAGCTGTGATACTTTGCATGTATCTCTTGGTAACCAAATTAATTGTTCCCCAGGCTACTGAGTCGCAACTCGTAAGTGATAAAACAAGAATCTTGGCTCTGAATAAACAGGGAATGAAATTTGAATTAAACATGGTCAATTCAGGTAATGCGCTACATTAAATGGTTTCCGATTAATCTTGCCGCTGTATTATAGGCTTAAAACAAAAAGGCAGCAAACTTGTGCGTTTTCATCATGAGACTTTTAACAGTAGGTATTTTTCACAAGTTTAGCACTTCTGTTAGCTCTAGTAGAACAACTTCCTGGTTTTCTAAAGTAATAAGAGACCATTACAATTAGGCAGAACATTAATCTACTGTGTGTCTTCAACTTGACAAATAGGCAAACACTGCACAGGGCATGGCCAGCATTCCAGCTTTTATTATCTATTTGGTTTTGTTTGCTTTATCACAGTTGTAACACTACTTAATACATATTGTACAAAGTATGTTTAATAATCTGACAGAGAGAGCATCCCAACGTGGGGTCTTGACACCGGAGAGGGAGCTCGGGCAGGGCTGTTCCCGTTTTACACAGAAGAGGCTTTCCCAAGTTCACATGGGAAGGCTATGGAAGAAAAGATCTTAGGTTAAGATCTTGTTTTTACCCAAACGCCCTTTGACAGAGCCAACCAGGAAGAGCATCGGACTTGCCTGCAACATCTCACAGGGCTGGTAGAGTTGCTTTACTTAATTTGCTCCTCTCCGATGGATGCCACTGGTCACGGTGAACAGTTGCTTCATGTCCACAGGTCATGTCTATATGGGTCCTGCGGGGTCTGCTGCCATAATAGCAGGAGCAGGATTAAAGAACAGTCCCTTGCAGGGCTCAACTCTAGAGTATGCGCAGAAAGATCTCTAGAAAGTAGGTCTAGAAGAAGATTTGGTGGTGTGGGAACTCACCTAGTCTATCTAATGGCTCTCAGGTGAAACAAGTGGTCACCTTTTTCTGTCTGTAATGAGACAATATTTTGATTGCATTTTTTCCTTCACTTATGTGGTCAGACATTTGCTATTTATCAGTCAATGTCTGTCGTTCTGGTAGCATAAGGCACAATAAAAGTTTGGAGGCGAAGAAAAGAAACAAATGTTCTGATGAATTTTAGGTTTGATCGAAGGGATGCACTTATCTAATAGAGCGGTTTTGAAATAAAGATGTTGGCAATGTTAGGTTTCATCTGCTGCTGTTCTGCTGGCTGGTCGAGTGCCCTGCAGAATATCACTCAGGTGTTCCAGGTTCGGTACAGAGAGACTGATCGGGTTTTCCCCTTTTAGTTAGTTCTCTTCTGTTCATTTGTCCCTTTGCAGCAGTTATTCTTGTAAGTTGTTGATTTTTTGACTAACAGGTTTTTTTATACATGATGGAAACTAAACTGTGTTGGAACACCAGGTTGGTGAGGTTCTCCAAAGTATCCCCCCACCATTCATGTTTCATTTGAAGCATGAAATCTGGGTAAATAAAATAGTTTTTCATTTCTATTCAAGACAGAATTCCTGACTCCTGGCTCTCCGAAAGGTTTGCACAGGATACACTATTCTGACAATCTAAGTGAGCATTCTCAGAAAGAAGGAAACAATTCAGTGTCTGAAATTGACTGTGCATTTCACACGCTTGCACCGGCGTTGCTTTAACATTCAGATGCCTTTTCAGAAGAAATATAGCCTTTAAAGAAGTTTGTTTCACAATCCAAATTGTGGTTATGGAGCCTTTGGTGGCAACTGTGACTGTTAAAGGTGCAGTAAGATTAAAGTCTTCTCTTTCTGGTCTTGAATATTTCTTCGAAAAGGTACCTGGGATTATAAATCTCTGCATGGTTTTATTTCCTAAGTTGCTTCTGGGTTGATACGTGATGTAGTTCTTAAATTAGTATCCCTTTTAGAAACATCACTTTTCCAGATGACAAGTCAGTTTTAAACTTAAAAGGGTTAAAATATGGCATATGTAAAAATTATACTGTGCTCCTGAGACATTTAAACATAGGAAGCAGTTGCAGTTCTTATTTCCAGGAATGCTGCTGTTTGCAGTTCAGGGGGTTCGGCCACAGAGCTAGTCAATTCCAGCTGATCTTGTGGCTGTATATACAGGAGTGTGTGTTTATCATCTTATTAGCACTAACCTTTCCTACTAGGTGTGTGAACCAAGGTGTGGGAGTCAGTAATTATGAGGAATTAGAGTTGAGAATTGGACCTGTTTATCATTAACAGATCTTCAGGCCTCACCCGAAGGGTAATACATTTCAGGCTGTGTTTAAGTGCATTGCCTTGAAGTAGCTTTACTACTTCTGATGGGAATCCTTGTCAATTCTCTAAAACAGCAAAATTAGCTCACTTTAATGCCTCTCTTTACGATGCCATTTGTCTTCGCTGGGTGTCTGGCACAGGGGGTGAGGGTGTTCAGAAGCTCCTTGCTGAAAGGATTAGCTACAAACTGCAGTGCACATTCCTTTCAGTCAGGTTCCTGCACACTCCATCCTTGTGTGCACAGCCTCGGCGGCTGTTTGAGTTGGCTGGGCCTCCATGCCCTACGTCCTGGCACCTGCGCTCCAGGGGGATGCTGGGTCACTCGCGTTGCGACATGGAGACTTGAATGGCTCAGAATGATGGGCTGACGGTGACCAGCAGAGAGCAAAGTGATAGCTCTGTGTATCAGAGGAGTGGCCATGTTAGTCTGTATCCACAAAAACAACGAGGAGTCCGATGGCGCGTTAAAGTCTAACCAATGTATTTGTGGATGTCTGTGCTTGTCGTGAAGTTTGGAGTTCTTCTGTTAGCAGTAAGGCCGTAGGGAGCGAAGCCCATGATCTGCTTCCTTGGGTAACTTGCTCATGCAGTTTACAAACAATGAGGCTACTTCAGATAGTAGCTCCAGGGTAGGCGTTCACAGCCCAGTGCTCTGAAGGGGGTCAGAGCGCTGTGCAAGATCAGGTCCTAAGTCTTTTAGCCTCTAATTTACACACAATCCATCTTCTCTTTCAGAAGCTTGCACGGCTCATCTTCTCCTCAGATAGCCTGAGTTTCGGAGATCACGCTCCTGAGGCCGGTGGGAACGACATGCTACAGCAAGCCATATATTGTATGTATCTGCTAAGGCCCTTTCTGTCAGCTTTATGGTGTAAACTCTAGTGCACCCCTGCCCCACTATAACGCGACCCAACTGAACACGAATTCGGATATAACGTGGTAACGCAGCGCTCCGGGGGGGCAGGGCTGCACACTCCGGCAGGTCAAAGCAAGTTCGATATAACGCAGTTTCACCTAGAACGTGGTAAGATTATTTGGCTCCCGAGGGCAGCGTTATATCAGGGTAGAGGTGTATCTGCAGAGGTAAAATCTCTCCACCCTTCTGTATCACATGAGACTAAAGAATGGAACGCAGGTCCTTTCAGCTGCATGTAGTGAAGGACCTAATTATGGAGGATTATCATGTAACATAGTTGAGGTAACTGTTGCATCTTAAGTTTTGAGCAAGTTTATGTAATGCTTCCGTGGTCTCCTAGCCTGAACTATGGGTGTGGGCCCCTCTCTTCCCTCAAACACCTGAGGGATTCCAGCCCCTGCCGCTCTGGCTCTGTTGAGAGATGTTTTGTTGGGCTTGCAGCCTAAGGTTTTAGGGGGTTAATACAAATGCGTCTGTCTTATGAGGAGAAATGTAAAGCTTCATACCAAAATATTTAAACATGAAGCTACTGTGATCATTTTTAACTAACTTCGTTAATAATCGACAGGTTGTTCATAGCCCAGTACGAGTTAATATTTCCCTCTGGAGTTTTAACTGCTGTTCAAAGAAACAAGAGTAAAATTGGAAGATGTTAAAAGATGGTTATAATAAATTCAGTGTGCTTATACTTGGCTCCAAGTCTAAGGAGGCAGCATAGAACAGAGTGCTGAAAACTCCTGGCTTCCATTGCTGGCTATTTTGCTGACCCACTTCAGGAACTTGGGCCAGCTACTTGGACCCATATTTTCAGGGGCCTGTGATTGACATCTTGGCTTTGAATTTTTTCAGAAGTGGTGAGTATCCCGCATCTCCAGCTGATGTCAGTGGTTGTGCAGCAGCACTGCAGGAGCATTCTGTGGTAGACAGAAAAGTGACATTAACCAGTGCGGTTAAAATCCCAGCGAGAGTAGGTTTTAGTTATAGCTAAGTATTCTGCCCTGAAATCCACAAGTGAAGAGCTGAGAACTCAGCACCAGAACATCTGCACTCCAGGCCCGACAGAGATGCAGTGTGCCAAGCATGTTATCTCCAGGCAGCAGCCTTGCCTTTGTGTCTAATTGGTAATGTTTCTCTGTGAGCTTTTAATTTGGTTTTGATTTGGTTTTGCTCATTGAGTTGACCGGTGCCCTTGTTTTGCTGTGTTCAGAAGCGCCCTACTGGTCAGTGACAAACGGGGCTCTTCTGTGTGTATTGTCTGGCTGTTTTCAGCGGTAGCCCAGTATTGTGCTTTTGGCTCACAATGTGGGAATTGTGAGGGAACGCCATTCCTGACCGTCCTGGCTCCCGCACAGCGCTGCCCATGAGAGAGCGCAAGGGGATGGCTTGGGAATCAGACTTGCACAGAACATGTTCACTGACCTTTCACAATGGGTAGCAAAGTAGGTGTTTTGAATTTTAGCTTGCAGGAGCCAGCCATGTTGTTATAGGCATCTGCCTTGTTTCAGTTTTGTCCTTGTTGTAAGTTGCTTTCTTTATCTTTTATGTTAAGCTGCATACAGTTCAGCAAAGGGGTTACCACTTACATTTCAAATGTGTTCGTTTTCCAGCTCTTCCAGTTTAAGCCAAACTCTGCCTTGTCCCTTTCCCTGGGAGGATTTCATCCAGTGGCAAATGACCTGTACTGTTTGTGCTGCGGTCTTTACACACAATGGGCTACATTTCAGGCCTAGCTCTGAATTCTGGCTCAGTTGCACTCCAGGCTGTTGGGCTGTTTGTGTATGAGTTTTGTAGTGCAGGTGTGACTAGCGGAAAGTCAGTCGAATGTGGCATTACTGAGCGGGACCAAAGTCTTTCCTCTCAATGCCCTTTTTAGTGAGTCAACATGTATCATTTGTATTACAGTAGCACTGGAGGCCTCAACCCAGGTCAGAGCCTGTGACGAACTGGGACTGTTCTTAATGTTTGCTCTGAACACTGTGTTGGTGCCTCAGTGTCCCCTAGGCAGTTCTTAAGTATCTTGGTGGTGGGATAAGGGGGTGTGATTGCTACAGAGGAAGGGGCCAGTGCACCTAAATGCTGGGCACTCTGTCTCCTAGCAACTGAATGGCCTGGGCTTCCTCTGCAAAGGTGCCGCTGAAAGTGTTGGAGAACAAAGGATCAGGTGCCTCTGGCCGGGAAGGGACTGGCGAGAGAGGGCTGAGGGGGTTAGTCTGGGCTGCTGTGGGACTAGGATGAAGGGCGAACCTCGGGTCTGACTCACTGCCCCCAAATGGACCGGCGAGGGTTGGTTCTGCTGTATCTACACTCTGTTTAGACTCTGTTCTGCTCATCGAACAAACTCTGTTTGGCTGCTGAGGTCACGTTGACTTGCAAAGTGGGGGGCAGAACCCTGTGGCTTTCCCAGGACACCACTGGGTGGGCTGCTGTGGAAGCCACGGCGGGAAGGAGGCGAATGTCCAAGGAGAGACCCAGGAGGTGAAGCCGTGTGAGCTTCTTGCCCTGAACAAGTCTGCTCCAAGGGAGAGGAGGCTCCCCAAAGTCCTGACTGGCTTAGTGGGGAGCAGTTCCAGAGCATCGCCTGGGGACTCCGTGACAGAGCCCCATTATGCAAGGCACTGAACAGACAGCGCCTGCTTGAAGAGCACACAATCGAAACAGGGGAGCCAGATGAAGGGTTACTGTCACCATTTCGCAGAGGGGCAGCGAGCACACAGAGTCAGTGACTTTCCCAAGGGGAAAGAGAACGTTAAGTGATAGTGTTGGGCTGTGTTAGTGTTCTCTGTGAAATCGGGAGACATATATTGCACAAAGCAGGCAGGTTTGTTGGGTTAATCAAAGGACATTCTCTTTTCCCCCTAACCTTAGTATAACCATAATTTAATATTTGTATTACAGTAACATCCAGAGGCTAGAGCTGGGAGCAGGGCCCCATTGTGCTAGGCACTGTATGTACACAGATTTTGTAGATGCTGAGGTTTGATGCTACTGGGGCTTGGAAGGGTTTGCATGCCAATTTCTCCCCTTTTACAGGGTTTAATGGCTGGGCCCTGATAGCTCTGAGAGAGCCGAGCTGAGTGACCAGTACCAGGAGTCAGAGATTGGCTCCCATTTCGCTGCACTCGCCTCATCTGCCCATTTTCCTTAGTGCTGTTTTAATCCAGTATTATCGCTATAATTTCCTGGACCGGGCAGTTAATCCACAGACTTCAGCAGCTGTGTAAGGAGCTCTGCCTCTCCTGACTAAAGGAAACTGCTGTTTCCATCTCTCGCCTTGACTGTTTAAAAAAAACATTTTGGCAAGGGTTTCTCATCCATGTGAACTGGAGCAGGGAGCTGCAGCAGCTGCTCTTCTGAGCACAGCGGGTTTGGCTTTGTCTTTTAGGTAGATAGGCTGGTCTGGAGACAAACGAATGGATCCGAGACTCTAAAATGGAGGAGGGAGAGAAAATGTTATGAACCTCCCGGTAACATGCCCTGCAACAAACCAAGCAGCTGAATCAGAGGCCTGTTGCCTGGGTGCTGATGGGATTTTATAGAATTGCTCCCAGGATGCTTCGTGTGCAGGTAAATGTATTACAGAATCGTAGCCTTACTCCCCTGGGCAGTGGCACAGCACCTCGGAGAGAGTTAGTTGCCAGGGCTGTCTCTGTCTTATCCCCCGCCTCCCTCCTTTATGCTGCTTAGCTGGAATTTTCCAAAGGAGTTAGGCACCACTGCAAAAGTTTTAAGGGCAGAAGGGACCACTCTGACCATTTAGCCTGGCTCCTGGATAGCACAGGCCAGAGACATGGAAATGCACCCAGGGATTCCTGCAATGGACAGAATTACTCCCCCCAGTGGCTTGTGTCTGAGTGAAGAGCGTTTCTTAGATTGGGTGAGGCGGGCCAGGTTTATAAAAATACTGATGGGTTTGTCTTTGGTACTCAAGGACCTGCATACCCTGCTGGTAGGATTGGGGCCTCTGAACCGGTACAAGAGGAGGTCTCGGCCCACTTTTAGGAATGGAACTACAGCCCCGGCAATGCAGCGGAGTGGCTGTTTGCTTGTATGGCCGTGGCACTCAGAGGTCCACAGTCACGAATCGGAGCCCGTCCTGGGGGCTGCAGGGAGATAGTCCCTTAGGGTATGTCAACATTACGGGATTATTCCGATTTTACAGAAACCAGTTTTTTAAAACAGATTGTATAAAGTCGAGTGCACACGGCCAAACTAAGCACATTAATTCGGTGGTGTGCGTCCATGTACCGAGGCTAGTGTCGATTTCCTGA